>NW_026705156.1:875000-1151384 GCF_029867415.1 Vicia villosa | reverse complement strand
AACGCTTAAGTTCTTTCCTTCTAGATAATGGTTTCACTAGAGGAAAAGTGGACACTACTCTCTTTTGTAAAACCTTTGAAAAGGATATTTTAATCTGTCAAATATATGTAGATGATATTATTTTTGGAACATCTAATGCTACACTTGGAAAGGAGTTTTCTAAGTCTATGCAGGCTGAGTTTGAAATGAGCATGATGGGAGAACTCAAGTATTTCCTTGGAATACAAATAAATCAAACATCAGAAGGAACATATGTTCACCAAACCAAGTATGTGAAGGAACTTCTGAAGAAGTTTAATCTTCTGGACTGCAAAGAAGCCAAAACTCCTATGCATCCAACATGCATCCTAGGTAAGGATGAGGTAAGTAAGAAGGTAGATCAGAAGTTATACAGAGGTATGATTGGATCTCTTCTATATTTGACTGCTTCTAGACCTGACATTCTGTTCAGTGTTTGTTTGTGTGCTAGATTCCAATCAGATCCTAGAGAATCTCATTTAACTGCTGTTAAGAGAATTCTAAGGTATCTGAAAGGTACTACTAATGTTGGTTTAGTTTACGGAAAATCTAAAGAATACAACTTAGTAGGATTCTGTGATGCTGATTATGCTGGAGACAGAATTGAAAGAAAAAGTACTTCAGGAAGTTGCCAATTTCTTGGAAGTCATTTGATCTCTTGGTATAGCAAGAAGCAAGCAACTATTGCTCTATCAACAACAGAAGCAGAATATGTCGCTGCTGCTGGCTGTAGTACACAGATGCTCTGGATGAAGAGTCAGTTGGAAGATTATCAGATATTTGAGAGTAACATTCCTATATTCTGTGATAATACTTCTGCTATATGTTTATCTAAGAATCCTATTCTTCATTCAAAAGCTAAACATATTGAGATTAAACATCATTTCATAAGGGACTATGTTCAGAAGGGTGTTATTTCTTTAAACTTTGTGGATACAGACCATCAATGGGCTGATATCTTTACAAAACCCCTGGCTGAAGATAGGTTTAAATTCATTCTGAAGAACATCAGTATGGATCTATGCCCAGAATGAGAAGATGAGAAGTTCTTATATATGAGTATCTTCTGAAATGAAATGTGATTTTCCAATCAGAAGTTCTGATTGAAATCTTTTAGAAATTATGATTCGGTTATTACTAACGTTTCATTGTCTAAGTTGATTCAGAACCTCTTTTAAAGCAAAACAGCTGTTACGTTTTATCTCGGGATGGTAAACCTGTCGTTACTATTCATGGATAAACGCGCGTGCAGTTGAAGGGACGCCGACCATAGGTAACTGTGCTAGTCACCTCATTTGTCTTTATTATCTCTCCTCACGTCACGTAACATTAAATGCTAGTCATCATTCGTTTCATTCTATTTCCTTTTAAATACTCTTCAAAATGGTTTTTGGTTTCCTATCTCTCTGTTTTCCTCTTAAAGTTTTTTTCTTCTGTCTTTGTGCATCTGATCTTTCTTATCTTCATGTACTTCTGTACCTGCTGGTTGAACTTCAATGAAATCATCTTCTTCCTTCGTGTGTTTCGTTTTGTTTGCCTCTGAATCTTTTTTGCTTTTTGATGATATGACAAAAAGGGGGAGAAGATAAATGATAAATGATTTGATTTAATCAGTTGCTTTTACTAACAAGAACTGCAAGTTCTATATGGTTTAAGTGTTTTGCAGGTATACTGAAGAGAATCTTCAAAGCAAACACAAGAAGCAAAACCATGGAAACTGAAGCAAGCCGAGTGCTGTCAAGCTTCAGAAATCAGAAGCAAGAAAGAAGAATGAATCAGAAGCACTGAAAATAGAATTTGATCTATATTTGTCTATTTATTCTGACAAAATTCTATTTGCTCTGATACATATAATGTTATGGCTCTGATACATTATTTGCTCTAATACATTATTTCAGCCTATATGGCTCTGATTCATATAATGTGTTCAAACATACATTTTATGTTCTAACTCGTTCATGCTGACTTTTGTCGTTTAGTTTTTGTTCTGTAACATTTCAGGATGTAGAGATGCTCAGATGATGCTCTGGTACATTCAATAATGTTCTGATACAAATCTAGCATGAAGTGATGTTGGTAGAAATTCAAAGCTCTGAAGCTATCCGAGGGAAGCAGAAATCAGAAGATGTGAATGTTCTAAAAGATCCAGAAAACTCAAGTTCTGAAGCTGTCCTGAATGGAAGCAGAAATCAGAAGCTGTGAATGTTCTGAAGATCAAAGAAATTCAAGTTCTGAAGCTGTCCTGAATGGAAGCAGAAGTCAGAAGCTGTGAATGTTCTGAAGATCAAAGAAATTCAAGTTCTGAAGCTGTCCACGATGGAAGCAGGAATCAGAAGCTGTGAGTGTTCTAAGGATCTAAAGAAATTCAAGTTCTGAAGCTGTCCAATGGAAGCAGAAGTCAGAAGCTATGAATTCTCTGAAGGCAGAAGCTTATATGATCGTCTCTACCGAAATAATCAGGGAAGTCTTTTATCAAAGTTCTTCGAGTATTTATTTCAGGGGGAGATTATTTATCTCAGGGGGAGATTGTTAATCTCAGGGGGAGACATATTCATATGCTTATGCTATAGCTGTGTAATTTGTCTTTTGCCGTCTACTCTTTCTGATCGCAAATTCATATCATTTATATATGTTTTTGTCATCATCAAAAAGGGGGAGATTGTTAGAACAAGATTTGTTCTGATCAATTATCTTAGTTTTGATGATAACAATAATATGAATTTTGCTTAAGATAATATGGTGCTCTAATCCAATGCAATTTTCCTTTCAGGAAATATATATAAAGAGTACGCATAATTCAGCGCTCAGAAGTTGTGTCTCAAAGGGTTCAGCATGCAACATCAGAACATGGTCTGGCAAGACATCAGAAGATGGTCGAAGCAGAATCAGAACATGGGTCTATGGAAGCATCAGAAGAACAAGAGATCAGAAGCACTGAAGCTCAGAAGATGGTATCACGCTCAGAAGCACTTCAAGGTCAGAAGATCAGAAGATGCTATGCACCAAGCTGTTTGACTCTGATGATATTCAAACGTTATATTCACAAACATCAGATCAGAAGAAAGTACAGGTGGCAGACTACGCTGACTGACAAAAGGAACGTTAAAGCTACTAAAGGCAACGTCAGTAGACACAGCGTGAACAAGGCTCGAGGTAGTTGACAAAAGCGTATAACATTAAATGCAATGCTGTACGGAACACGCAAAGCATTAAATGCACTCAACGGTCATCTTCTCAACGCCTATAAATATGAAGTTCTGATGAGAAGCAAGGTTACCTATTCTTAACAACTCTGAACGAAAATAAACTTGCTGAAACGCTATTCAATCAAAGCTCAGAATCTTCATCAACTCACTACATTGCTGTTGTAATATCTTAGTGAGATTAAGCTTAAACGATAAGAGAAATATCACAGTTTGTGATTATAGCTTTTAAGAAGCATTTGTAAACTCTTGAATAGATTACATTAAGTTGTAAGGAACTAGAGTGATCGTGTGATCAGTATACTCTAGGAAGTCTTAGCAGTTGGCTGAGCAGTTTGTAACTAGAGTGATCAGGTTGATCAGTAGACTCTAGAAAAGTCTTAGAAGTTGTCTAAGCAGTTGTTCCTGGAGTGATCAAGTTGTGATCAGAATACTCTAGAAGACTTAGTCGTGGACTAAGTGGAAAACCATTGTAATCCGTGCGATTAGTGGATTAAATCCTCAGGTTGAGGTAAATCATCTCTGCGGGGGTGGACTGGAGTAGCTTCGTTAACAGCGAACCAGGATAAAAATAATTGTGCAATTTATTTTTATCGTCCAAGATTTAAAGTCACACTTATTCAATCCCCCCCTTTCTAAGTGTTTTTCTATCCTTCAACAAAGTCTCTTCAAAAATCTTAGAACTTTTGGTATACTCTCCCCATAAAAATCTTGTTTGACATTGGATATGAGATGATTTTAGACGTTCTGTTTAGACAGAACAGTCCTCTCCTGGACTCTATTCTTGATAAGAAACATAGTTTCAATAGCATGAGTTATTGCTACCTTGATCTTCAATGAATTTCAAAAAACCACTTCTTCTCCATCCATCAATGATCAATTGGTCCCTCTCCTTTATTCGAATAAATATAAATCATCTTATTATATAAGTTTAAAAAATATTTTTTTTCACCAAAATATATTTAAAATGAAAATATATTTTTTCTATTAGTTTGTTTGGTTTTCATTGCAAGACTTGCAGATGATATAAGTTGGCCTTAGATTCTCTTTTAGAAATGACATTCATAATTAAACATAGATTTTCCAAACTCATTTTAGCCAAGAAGCTGAGCCGATTGTATTACAATAGTAAATGAGATTTTGTTTCAACAAATATAACTATCACTAAAGTGGTTGTTGCATTGCACTATTAATTAGAAGCAAAACAAAACTTATAATACAAAATATAAGTCGTAAACCTAGTAATTTTTAAGAAAAATGACTCCTAAAACAAAAACAATGTTTGTACTAAACCCTTTTCACAAGAGTTACTCCCTATTGCACTATTAATCAAAAACAAACCACAACTTATAATATAAAATATAAGTTGTAAAATTAGTAACAGACAAGAAAAAATGACTCCTAAAACAAAAAGATGTTTGTAGTAAACCTTTTTCACAAGGATTACTCTCCATTGCATTATTACTCAAAAGCATAACATAACTTATAATACAAAATATATGTTGTAAATCTAGTAACAGTTTAGAAAAAATGACTTCTGAAACAAAAACAATGTTTGTACTAAATCTTTTTCACAAGGGTTACTGCACTATTAATCAAAAGCAAACCACAACTTATAAGACAAAATATAAGCTGTAAAACTTGTAACAGTTTAGACAAAATGACTCCTTAAACATAAACAATGTTTGTACTAAACCGTTTTCACAAGGGTTACTCCCTTTACGAATTTAATCAAATATCTCCCAAATATGGGATTTTTGTTCACTTTTTCATAACCTCTATTGCTCCTTGATTCACCATGCGAGTTTTGAATAAGCTTCATTCCATGTCGTACAATAACAACAAAGTGCCTTGAAGCTCTATACATTTTCCATTCTATTTTAGGACCCATGTAAACAAAGTCCTGCAACGATTTAAAAAATATTTACAAATAGTTTATTTTTTGGACAAGAAAAATATATAGAATTAAAGTTCAAATATGGCACCTTTTTAAGCGATCCAATTCATCAGTCCACTTAATCTCACAAATTAATGGAACTTGCATGGTCAAAAACCTTTCTTTTTGATGTCGGGGAATAAACTTGAATTTTTGCACTTTCAATTTAACCTACAATCACAACAACATAAAATAACATATCACATCTACTAACAATACTAGAAGTTTGAAGAGTTGAAAACAAGATAAGTTAAGAACCAAATTGACCCTTGGTTAGCCTTCGAAACCGTATCGTCGTAACCAAAAAATAAAATACTTAACAAAAGTTAAAATAAAAGATCGGTACCCTGCGAATGAAGTTGTAGGGTCTTTACTTTTCCACATACATACATGTACTTTGTAGTATGCAACAAAGCATCTTCAGAAATCGGAGAGTTTTTGGTATACTCTCTCCATAAAAATCTTGTTTGACATTGGATATGAGATGATTTTACATGTCCTGTTTAGATAGAACAATCCTCTCTTGGCCTCTATTCTTTATATGAAACATAGTTTCAACAACACAATAACAGGCAAAGGCAAAGCACGAGTTACCATTACCTTGATCTTCAATGGGTTCAAGAAACCCCTTCTTCTCCATCCATCAAAGATCAACTAATCCCTCTCCATTACTCTGAACAAGTATAAATCATCTTAATATATAAGTTTAAAAATTTATATTTTTCACCAAAATATATTTAAAATAAAAATATATTTTGTCTAATAGTTTGTTTGGTTTTGACTGCCAGACTTGCAGATGATATCAGTTGGCTTCAGATTCTCTTTAAGAAATGACTTTAAAAATTGAACATAGATTTGCCAAATTCATTTTAGCCAAGAAGCTGAGCAAATTGTACTACAATAGTAAATGAGATTTTTTTCAACAATACAAGTATCACTAAAGTGGTTGTTTTATTCCACTATTAATTAAAAGTAAAACACAACTTATTATACAAAATATAAGCTGTAAAACTAGTAACAATTAAGTTTCAATAGCATGAGTTATTGTTACCTTGATCTTCAATGAAGTTCAAAAAACCCCTTCTTCTCCATCCATCAAAGATCAATTGGTCCCTCTCCTTTATTCGAATAAATATAAATCATCTTATTATATAAGTTTAAAAAATATTTTTTTTCACCAAAATATATTTAAAATGAAAATATATTTTTTCTATTAGTTTGTTTGGTTTTCATTGCCAGACTTGCAGATGATATAAGTTGGCCTTAGATTCTCTTTTAGAAATGACGTTCATAATTAAACATAGATTTTCCAAACTCATTTTAGCCAAGAAGCTGAGCAGATTGTATTACAATAGTAAATGAGATTTTGTTTCAACAAATATAACTATCACTAAAGTGGTTGTTGCATTGCACTATTAATTAGAAGCAAAACAAAACTTATAATACAAAATATAAGTTGTAAACCTAGTAATTTTTAAGAAAAATGACTCCTAAAACAAAAACAATGTTTGTACTAAACCTTTTTCACAAGGGTTACTCCCTATTGCACTATTAATCAAAAACAAACCACAACTTATAATATAAAATATAAGTTGTAAAATTAGTAACAGACAAGAAAAAATGACTCCTAAAACAAAAAGATGTTTGTAGTAAACCTTTTTCACAAGGATTACTCTCCATTGCATTATTACTCAAAAGCATAACATAACTTATAATACAAAATATATGTTGTAAATCTAGTAACAGTTTAGAAAAAATGACTTCTAAAACAAAAACAATGTTTGTACTTGTTATACCCCAAAATTTGCCCGCATCTTTTTTCAAGAAAACTCCAATCTAAAAATTAAGAGTCTCATATAATCATGGATTTTTATTTCAATAAATATCCTGACATGTGAAATACTTAGTTTTTAGAATTTTTCTTATACAGTATTTTGGCTTGCAGTTGAATTTATTCTTACGCAAACGCCAAATACTGTTTATTACTTCAACACATGCTATTTATTTATTTACAGATAAATAGTACTGACACAATTGGTACAGAGTTAAATCTTTTGCAGGCGCAGAATCAGGAAACTCAGACTGTACTGGTAACAAGTAGATTATTATTATCTTTTGTTTCCCATTAATTTTTGTACTATATTCCATTATTTTCAAAATCTTTTCAAAATCTCTTTTTCAAAAAATCAAATCTTAACTTTATTCTATACATCTCTCTTTTTCCCAACACTATCATACACTTTCTTTCAAATCTTACTTCCACTCAAATTTTCCTTTTGTACGGAATCACTTCATTCCCCAACGTCTCTATCCTTCTTTCCATTCTATAAATACCTCTCATTTTTCCCTAAAAATCTCACATCAAATTCTAACTCATCTCTCAAATTTCTACTTCATATCCATCCTTTCTTCTTCCCCGACAAAATGGCGAAGTGGTGGGAAACGTGTTTTCTTATGGTCATCACCATTGCTACGGTGATCATGTCTTTTTTCTGTCTACATAGCCCGGAACACTGTGGACCTGGGATGCTTGCACTCCCAATCATCTACATGTTATTATTTGTAGCATGAGTTATTAATCGTCATTCTTAAAATTTGCCGTATTTCTTATTTCTTAAATGTACCGTTTATTCGTCGTACTGTTCAATATAGTATGTAATATTTGTATTGTCAGTATTAAATGTTGTACTATTTGTCATAATGTTGCTTAATTATTCAGATAATATTTTGTGTGTTTTCTGCCAGTCAAATATTCATTTTTCTGTGCATTAAATGATTTTCAGGGTTATTATCGGTAATTTTGCTCGCGTACAGTAAATTTTAGTTATTTATTATGTTTGTGTTTTTAACAAGTCATGTAAATAAACTTTAATTTTTCACATAAAAAAAAAAACAACAAAAAGAAAATTAACTTTGACTGTTGATTTTTCACTCTAACTGCTACATTAATACCTGAACAGTCAGTTGACAGTCAAACTGCCGGCAGTACAATTCTCAGTGTTTTGTACCATCAATCAAATCAATCTTTTACAATTCAAAATTCCAAGATTTTTGTCCTAGAAGTCTTCTGAATATCACATGATTAGCAGAGACTCAACACTGCACAAAAATCAGGTACGCTTAACTGTCTCCTACACAAACAGTCCCTGACTAGGGTTTTCTTGTTTTTACAGGAGAAACAAGTTTTTGAGACCTCAAATGGATTTCATGGACATCCATATATCTCAAAGTACCATCACACAAATTTTCAGACTTCAATTCACTCAGACGCACCGTCAGCAGCTCAAACAGTCAACAGACGACCCGTTTGACCAAAAAAGTCAACAGACAGTCAAAAATGAAATTTTTTGTCAACATCCATATTTTGTCAAAAGATTCATCATTTGATCATTGGATGATCATAATTCATCAAGGAAAGATCAAAAATCAACAAAACCCTAAGATTCAAAATTAGGGTTTTCTCCTAAAAAGTCAGCTGAACTTTGACTGGCCATAACTCTCTCATCCTTCATCCAAAAAACTCAACCCAAAGCTCATTTTGAAGGAAATTCAATTATCTTTCAAATGCAATTGATCCCATGGTCATTACATTCACCATTTGAAAAATATGAACAAAGACATTACAGGTCATTTTCAAAGTCAACAAAAAGACACTTTTTTCAAAAGGACACACAAGGAGCATCAAAAATCATTTTGGCATGAGACCAAAGACATTGGTTAGAGGACTCTTTTAGGTTTCCAAAAAGTGCAATATCTCCTTCATATGACAAAAATTGAGGGATTTACACCTTGTTGAAGTTGGCTAAATTTTGGGAAAATGCATAAAACCAACATTGCTCAAAAATGTATTTTTTCCAAATGGGGCCAAGTTTTCATGGTTCAAACATGTTTGCCATGATATTATGGGCCTCCCACGACCAAGACAAAGCCCACACCATTTTTTATCCATTTTTGGCTTAATTTTATCTTATTTTAAGATTAAATGAAAAAAGAAAATGGAAGGATAATGGATAGCTTAGTTTCTAAGCATGAGTCATCCAAGAATCTTCAATTTTCTGCAGAAGATTGAGGTACAAGGCAAGAGCATTGAAGAGAAGCAAGACTTGGTCAACAATTCAAAGGTTTTAATATAAAAAAATCAAGAATTCAACAAAGGCAACTAAAGGCTTCTTGGCTTCAATTCTAAGCACAACATAGCCTATATAAAGGCTATAACACTTCACAAACAAAAGAGCACGAAATCAGAGCCAAACTTCTGCTTGTAACACACTTGTAATCTCTTAAATTTTTCAAAGAAATTTCAAATTCGAATTTTGAATTCAAGTCAGTTTCCATACAAACTAAACATTCAAATACCTTCCTCAAGCATCACTGAACATATTCCAATCATTTCCAAGCCTTAAAACTCACTGAACTAAGCACTACAGGTCACGATTTGTTCGAACTAAAATCGAGTTGTATCTCATAATCCATGCATGTTTGACAAGATGTAGACATATATTTAAGTTTAGTTTGATGTCCTGATCGTTTCTGGACATTTAATTAAGGTTTGGTTGAGTAATCACGAAGTTACCATTTTAGGGTTCATAATCTCAAAATTAGGGCTTTCTGAAATAGGCAAAATTACAGGTTCTAAGTGGTACCATTGAATTCGTATGGACTAGACGAATCAAACGGGCATGCCGCGCCAAATTTATATTCATGTTTGACCCTATTCGCTATTTTGCAGGTTTAGGAGGTATCTATTACAGCGCTTTTATCACAAAAACGTTATTAAAGGTGCTGGCTGGAGGTTGAAGACGATGAGGTGTCTCCACCTCATTGGATAGAATGCGCGCGCGTTTTTTTAAAATAACCTCTGATTCTGTGCTTTGCAGTCTATGCTTTTGTCATACGCCTCACTTTAATCACCTTCTGATCCACTTGCCAGCTCATCCTACGTCCCTGACACGCCAGTCCATACCATGGACTCTCCAATCAACCACATCTGTTTACTATCCTTTTATTTTCAATTTTTATTTTAATTTCTTTGTTAAATTAATTAAAAATAGTTTTAAATATCTAAAAAATACACAAAAAAATATTTTTAAGTTGCTAAAATAATATATTATTTTCTGATATAAAAATATTTTATTTTTCTTCATAATTTAAATATTTTGCATAATTAATTAGTATATATTTATATATTTGCTTTTTAATTATTTCAACCAATCCGAAAATCATAAAAAAAATTGTTCTTTATATTAAATATTGTTTATATATTATAAACTAATTTTGTACATATTTTGAATAATTTTCTCTTCAAATTTTAATTATTTGTATAATTATTTGTATAATTATGTATTAATTAACTTAATAAATTTCAAATCAATTTCAAAAATTCCAAAAAAATTAGTTTTGTTTTTAAAATTAATTAAAAAGCATTTTGAACATATTTTGAACTTAAATTTTAGGTTTAAATTTTGTTTCCATCTTTTTCTCATTTTAATTTAATTAATCATGCATTAATTATAATTAAAATAAATCATAAAAAATCCAAAAAACATGTCTTTATTTTCTTGCAATTTAAATTCCTAGATAAATGTATAGGTTGCCAAACTCATGTAAATAGGCATAGTTTACATTCCCTGCACAATCGATGTAATAGCGTAGATTTATTTTCCGCATTTTACATTTCCGCATTTTAAATTCCAGCACATATAAACTGCGTGTATGTCAAAGATAAAATTGAACCGTTAGATCACTAACTCCAAAAGATAAAATATCTGAATTCAAACACAATCACACTTGCACCTCCTAAGGTAATCCCTTCTCATTCTTTTCAAAATCAAAGTCAAAATTCTACTGTTTCGAGTACAAAATCGAACCTTTTGTTTGTATCCGGTGAAAGGATAGATTTTTAAAGGAAATAGGATAAAGACCTTACAACTCAGGGTAGACCTCCTAATTTGCTTGCTCAAATCAAAACAAACAAAATTCTCATACACTGTTGTTTTTCAAAATAAAACTTTCCAAAAAGACAATACTTTGTATATATCCAAACAAGGATCATTACGAAGTTAACGTTCTTTTTTTCAAAAAACATCTTTTGAAAGATAAAAAAACACTTTGTATACATCCGCACAAGGATCATTACAAATTCAATTTACAAAGGTATTTGAAACCACATATGAGCATTTTAAAGCAATTGAAAAGTGATCGAAAACAAGTGAGCTAAGCAAACTAAAGAGCCCATGGATAACCATGGATACAAAGGGTGCTAACACCTTCCCTTTGTATAACCTACCCCCTTACCCAGAATTTCTTAAAGGTCTTTTTTCTGTTTCTTTTATAAACCTTTCCTTAATTGGATAAAATAAAAGGTCGGTGGTGACTCTCTGAATTTTCAAAAAAATGCGAAAGCAGAAACAATAAAAAGAGTCAGTTCACGTATCTCTGCGCGAGAGGTATGGCCGAAAACGGAGGTCCATAGTACTAAATCTTTTTCACAAGGGTTACTGCACTATTAATCAAAAGCAAACCACAACTTATAAGACAAAATATAAGCTGTAAAACTTGTAACAGTTTAGACAAAATGACTCCTTAAACATAAACAATGTTTGTACTAAACCGTTTTCACAAGGGTTACTCCCTTTACGAATTTAATCAAATATCTCCCAAATATGGGATTTTTGTTCACTTTTTCATAACCTTTATTGCTCCTTGATTCACCATGCGAGTTTTGAATAAGCTTCATTCCATGTCGTACAATAACAACAAAGTGCCTTGAAGCTCTATACATTTTCCATTCTATTTTAGGACCCATGTAAACAAAGTCCTGCAACGATTTAAAAAATATTTACAAATAGTTTATTTTTTGGACAAGAAAAATATATAGAATTAAAGTTCAAATAGGACACCTTTTTAAGCGATCCAATTCATCAGTCCACTTAATCTCACAAATTAATGAAACTTGCATGGTCAAAAACCTTTCTTTTTTATGTCGGGGAATAAACTTGAATTTTTGCACTTTCAATTTAACCTACAATCACAACAGCATAAAATAACATATCACATCTACTAACAATACTAGAAGTTTGAAGAGTTGAAAACAAGATAAGTTAAGAACCAAATTGACCCTTGGTTAGCCTTCGAAACCGTATCGTCGTAACCAAAAAATAAAATACTTAACAAAAGTTAAAATAAAAGATCGGTACCCTGCGAATGAAGTTGTAGGGTCTTTACTTTTCCACATACATACATGTACTTTGTAGTATGCAACAAAGCATCTTCAGAAATCGGAGAGTTTTTGGTATACTCTCTCCATAAAAATCTTGTTTGACATTGGATATGAGATGATTTTACATGTCCTGTTTAGATAGAACAATCCTCTCTTGGCCTCTATTCTTTTTATGAAACATAGTTTCAACAACACAATAACAGGCAAAGGCAAAACACGAGTTACCATTACCTTGATCTTCAATGGGTTCAAGAAACCCCTTCTTCTCCATCCATCAAAGATCAACTAATCCCTCTCCATTACTCTAAACAAGTATAAATCATCTTAATATATAAGTTTAAAAATTTATATTTTTCACCAAAATATATTTAAAATAAAAATATATTTTGTCTAATAGTTTGTTAGGTTTTGACTGCCAGACTTGCAGATGATATCAGTTGGCTTCAGATTCTCTTTAAGAAATGACTTTAAAAATTGAACATAGATTTGCCAAATTCATTTTAGCCAAGAAGCTGAGCAAATTGTACTACAATAGTAAATGAGATTTTTTTCAACAATACAAGTATCACTAAAGTGGTTGTTTTATTCCACTATTAATTAAAAGTAAAACACAACTTATTATACAAAATATAAGCCGTAAAACTAGTAACAATTAAGAAAAAATTACTCTTAAAAAAACATTTGTACTAAACCTTTTTCACAAAGTTTACTCCCATTGCACTATTAACTAAACGCAAACCACAACTTATAACACATAATATAATAATTAGTAACAGTTTAGAAAAAAATGACTCATAGAAAAACAAAGTTTATACTAAACCTTTTTCACAAAGGTTACTCTCCATTGAACTATTAATCAAAAGTAAAACACAACTTATAATATAAAATATATGCTGTAAAACTAGTAACAATTTAGAGAGTGACTCCTAAAATAAAAACAATATTTGTGCTAAACCTTTTTCAAAAAGTTTACTCCCCATTGTACTATTAATCAAAAGCCAATCACAACTTATAAGACAATTTTTAGAAAAAACATGTAAACTTGTAATAGTTTAGAAAAAATGACTCCTAAATCCTAAAACGTAAACAATGTTTGTACTAAACCGTTTTCACAAGGGTTACTCCCCATGCGAAATTAATCAAATATCTCCCAAATATGGGATTTCTGCTCCCTTTTCCATAACCTTTATTGCTTCATGATTCACTATGCGAGTTTAGAATGAGCCAATACGGCAGCCACCTATTTCAAATGAACTTCCTTCCATGTTGTACAATAACAACAAAGTGTTTGAAGCTCTATACATTTTCCGTTCTATTTTAGGTCCCATGTAAACAAAGTTCTGCAATGATTTAAAAAATATTTACAAATACTTTATTTTTTGAAAAAGAAAAAAAGATATAAAATTATAGTTCAAATAGGTCACCTTTCTTAAGCTATCCAATTCATCAGCCCACTTAATCTCACCAATTAATGGATCTTGCATGGTCAAAAACCTTTCTATTTGATGTTGGGGAATAAGCTTGAATCTCTGCACTTTCAACTTAACCTACAACCAAAAAAGATAACCTGAGACATCTGCCAACAATGCTATAAGTTTGAAGAGTTGAAAACAAGGTAAGTTAAGAATAAAATTGACCCATTGTTAGCCTCCACAGCCGCATCGTCGTAACCTAAAAATAAAATATTTAACAAAAGTCATAATAAAAGATCGGTACCTCGCGAATGTAACCGTAGGGTATTACTTTTCCAAATACGGACATGCACTTTGCAGTAAGGAACAAAGTCTCTTCAAAAATCTTAGAACTTTTGGTATACTCTCCCCATAAAAATCTTGTTTGACATTGGATATGAGATGATTTTAGACGTTCTGTTTAGACAGAACAGTCCTCTCCTGGACTCTATTCTTGATAAGAAACATAGTTTCAATAGCATGAGTTATTGTTACCTTGATCTTCAATGAAGTTCAAAAAACCCCTTCTTCTCCATCCATCAAAGATCAATTGGTCCCTCTCCTTTATTCGAATAAATATAAATCATCTTATTATATAAGTTTAAAAAATATTTTTTTTCACCAAAATATATTTAAAATGAAAATATATTTTTTCTATTAGTTTGTTTGGTTTTCATTGCCAGACTTGCAGATGATATAAGTTGGCCTTAGATTCTCTTTTAGAAATGACATTCATAATTAAACATAGATTTTCCAAACTCATTTTAGCCAAGAAGCTGAGCAGATTGTATTACAATAGTAAATGAGATTTTGTTTCAACAAATATAACTATCACTAAAGTGGTTGTTGCATTGCACTATTAATTAGAAGCAAAACAAAACTTATAATACAAAATATAAGTCGTAAACCTAGTAATTTTTAAGAAAAATGACTCCTAAAACAAAAACAATGTTTGTACTAAACCTTTTTCACAAGGGTTACTCCCTATTGCACTATTAATCAAAAACAAACCACAACTTATAATATAAAATATAAGTTGTAAAATTAGTAACAGATAAGAAAAAATGACTCCTAAAACAAAAAGATGTTTGTAGTAAACCTTTTTCACAAGGATTACTCTCCATTGCATTATTACTCATAAGCATAAGATAACTTATAATACAAAATAGGGTTTTATATATTTCACCCCCTGCCAATATATCGAGTTTCGGTTTGGCCCCCCTGAATGTTTTTTTTTTACTAAAAGCCCCTTATAAAACAAAAAACTTGGATTTACCACACCCTTTTACCCTCTTTGCTGACTGGACATGACTTAATTTATGACGTGGCAAAATAATAATAATTTGTAGAATAATAATTGTAAAATAGATTTACCACACCCACAACAACAACGCCCCTGTTACTTTCCAAATTCCTTCATCATGCATCCATGTGGAAGCATCAGCAACCACTGCATGATCTTCTTTCGTCGCATCTCTCTTCTTGTTAAACATCTTCAGTCCACTTTGTGTTAGTTCCTTCTCTTTCATTGCTGCCCTTATCTTTACTTTTACGTCATCATCCAAACACATGGAAGCAAGGAGATATTTTGACCCTAAATAATTTCATAGATCACCATCCATCCTTCGATACTCCATCTCAGAACTTCTCCCTCTTCCATTCACGCCTCTGCATCATCATCACATCCTCACCAATAATTAATCTTCATCTTCTTCACCTTCAATTATAAAGGAGCAGAATCAGAGAGTATCAAACAGAAATGAAGAAAAGAAGAGAAAGAAATTGATTCAAGAAAGAGAAGAAGAAATCGAGCCAAAAACTAAGCTCAAAGATATGGATGCTTAATATTACCTTGTCTCTGGCTTTCTTCAATATAATTAAGAACCAATGGCTGCTTTAGTGGAAAGCGGAAACAACATTCTTGTGCAGCTATGATTATAATTAAGAACCAATGACTTAGAAATTTAATTGACATTTGCTGCCATGCTTACAAATACGAGACGTGGCGAAAACACCAACAACTAAATTGAAGAATGGATAAACATGGGTGAAGCATATAATCATATAGTGTAAACTGTCAACTGCTGCCTTAGGCATTACATAGACTATTGATACATCAAAACTCATCTGAATTTGCACATTTGTACTTGCTTAATAAAATAATGTAGCCTAAAGTTGGTCTTTTTGAGTCATAATATACAATAGTAACTATTCATAGTTTACATCTTGTCTGCATAGAAAATTTTGTATATCATTGCTGATTATTTTTGCATACAAGCTTTCAGAAGTTGTTAGTAAACTAGAATCCTAATCACACATAAAAACATCAATGACAACTGAAAAAGAAAATAAAACTTTTATGTATATGCCTTAAGTATTATTCACATCGTCGGCGGCTTACGTCACCGAACGATATTTCCCAGCAAGCTGTTTGTTGAAGGCGAGCTATTTCCACTTGACCACGGATTATGCACTGATACAGGGGAACTGTCTTTCACTTCTAATTCCATAGATTGCAGCAAGTTTTCATTCTTGGATGGAACTATCAATCCCTCAATTTCTTGTCCTATTTTATTCAACTTAATACCACTCACTGACTTCTCACTTCCATCGCGAGGGGATGAACTCGCAGATCTAACCGATGAACCCAAACATATAGCTTCCTCCATAGTTGTCCATGCACCGCGTCTGATGTACTCCAGCTCTTCGGCCGCCTCCATCATTGCCGGCCTTGTGTCACTGTGAAAAGCAAGACATCTAAATGCAAGCTCAGCCACCTTATGAATGGAATATAGAGTCCAGGCATCTCTATTTGGTTCAATGAAGGGATCCACAATCTCATCTATAGAACCCCTCCTAATCCTATCAACAGCAAGTGCAGCTAAATAAATCTCACTCTGAGGTCTACCAAAATCAACCACTTTCATGGCAGTTATTATCTCTACCAAAACCACTCCAAAGCTGTACACGTCACTTTTATCAGAAAGCTGCACAAGAATGTTGTTACCTTGATTAACCACTTTACTACAACGTGACACTACAATTGGAATATATTTTTCATATCATCCAAGGTTAATGATTTTGCCAAACAACCTGACTATGTTCATTATTCAGTGTGCATTCATCAAAAGAGCAGGTGTTCATTTATCATATATGAATTTGTATTTCTAAAAGAGCAGGTGTGTCTACTCATTCAAATACATCCACAGACCGCACTCGACATAAATTTCTTGTACAGGCACTATAATTCCACTAATGCACTATAATTCCACTATGGATTCAAACACCAACTGTGTACTGTTTCTATTTGGATTGCAACTCAATCCAGTTCCAAAAAAATTACATCAAGGACAAACTCCCTTTGATTTTGTATGCAGGAGACATGCTAAAAGCCTAATTTGGAAAAGAATATAATAGCCAAATACATGTTGGAAATATTAAGAATTGGAGATGGATTGAAGATGTGGGTTGGTTTTTGGTGATTGTTGTTGTTGTTGCTGATGAGGTAGGAAGTGAATAAATAGAGAGAAAGATGGAAATGGATTGAAGATGAAGGATGGTGAGAGGTTGAGAGAGTGTTTGGTAGTTGAGAGGGTGTTGTTCTGGTATGGGAAGAAGTGGAAGGAAGAAACAGTGATGGAGGAGAATGGATGTTATGTTAAATTAATGTGTTATCTTTAATGCCTTTAAATTCAAATAATTATTTATACAACCCTTTTGCCACATCATTCAAAGTCAAAGCCCAGTAAGCAAATATGGTAAAAGGGTTTGGTAAATCCAAGTTTTGGATTTTATAAGGGGCGTTTCGTAAAAAAAACATTCAGGGGGGCCAAACCGAAACTCGCTATATTGGCAGGGGGATGAATTATATTAAACCCTACAAAATATATGTTGTAAATCTAGTAACAGTTTAGAAAAAATGACTTCTAAAACAAAAACAATGTTTGTACTAAATCTTTTTCACAAGGGTTACTGCACTATTAATCAAAAGCAAACCACAACTTATAAGACAAAATATAAGCTGTAAAACTTGTAACAGTTTAGACAAAATGACTCCTTAAACATAAACAATGTTTGTACTAAACCGTTTTCACAAGGGTTACTCCCTATACGAATTTAATCAAATATCTCCCAAATATGGGATTTTTGTTCACTTTTTCATAACCTCTATTGCTCCTTGATTCACCATGCGAGTTTTGAATAAGCTTCATTCAATGTCGTACAATAACAACAAAGTGCCTTGAAGCTCTATACATTTTCCATTCTATTTTAGGACCCATGTAAACAAAGTCCTGCAACGATTTAAAAAATATTTACAAATAGTTTATTTTTTGAACAAGAAAAATATATAGAATTAAAGTTCAAATTGTACACCTTTTTAAGCGATCCAATTCATCAGACCACTTAATCTCACCAATTAATGGATCTTGCATGGTCAAAAACCTTTCTTTTTGATGTCGGGGAATAAACTTGAATTTTTGCACTTTCAATTTAACCTACAATCACAACAACATAAAATAACATATCACATCTACCAACAATACTAGAAGTTTGAAGAGTTGAAAACAAGATAAGTTAAGAACCAAATTGACCATTGGTTAGCCTTCGAAACCGTATCGTGGTAACCAAAAAATAAAATACTTAACAAAAGTTAAAATAAAATATCGGTACCCTACGAATGAAGTTGTAAGGTCTGTACTTTTCCACATACATACATGTACTTTGTAGTATGCAACAAAGCCTCTTCAGAAATCGGAGAGTTTTTGGTATACTCACTCCATAAAAATCTTGTTTGACATTGGATATGAGATTATTTTACATGTCCTGTTTAGATAGAACAATCCTCTCTTGGCCTCTTTTCTTTATATGAAACATAGTTTCAACAACACAATAACAGGCAAAGGCAAAGCACGAGTTACCATTACCATGATCTTCAATGGGTTCAAGAAACCCCTTCTTCTCCATCCATCAAAGATCAACTAATCCCTCTCCATTACTCTGAACAAGTATAAATCATCTTAATATATAAGTTTAAAAATTTATATTTTTCACCAAAATATATTTAAAATAAAAATATATTTTGTCTAATAGTTTGTTAGGTTTTGATTGCCAGACTTGCAGATGATATCAGTTGGCGTCAGATTCTCTTTAAGAAATGACTTTAAAAATTGAACATAGATTTGCCAAATTCATTTTAACCAAGAAGCTGAGCAAATTGTACTACAATAGTAAATGAGATTTTTTTCAACAATACAAGTATCACTAAAGTGGTTGTTTTATTCCACTATTAATTAAAAGTAAAACACAACTTATTATACAAAATATAAGCCGTAAAACTAGTAACAATTAAGAAAAAATTACTCTTAAAAAAACATTTGTACTAAACTTTTTTCACAAAGTTTACTCCCATTGCACTACTAACTAAACGCAAACCACAACTTATAACACATAATATAATAATTAGTAACAGTTTAGAAAAAAATGACTCATAGAAAAACAAAGTTTATACTAAACCTTTTTCACAAAGATTACTCTCCAGTGAACTATTAATCAAAAGTAAAACACAACTTATAATATAAAATATATGCTGTAAAACTAGTAACAGTTTAGAGAGTGACTCCTAAAATAAAAACAATATTTGTGCTAAACCTTTTTCAAAAAGTTTACTCCCCATTGTACTATTAATCAAAAGCCAATCACAACTTATAAGACAATTTTTAGAAAAAACATGTAAACTTGTAATAGTTTAGAAAAAATGACTCCTAAATCCTAAAACGTAAACAATGTTTGTACTAAACCGTTTTCACAAGGGTTACTCCCCATGCGAAATTAATCAAATATCTCCCAAATATGGGATTTCTGCTCCCTTTTCCATAACCTTTATTGCTTCATGATTCACTATGCGAGTTTAGAATGAGCCAATACGGCAGCCACCTATTTCAAATGAACTTCCTTCCATGTTGTACAATAACAACAAAGTGTTTGAAGCTCTATACATTTTCCGTTCTATTTTAGGTCCCATGTAAACAAAGTTCTGCAATGATTTAAAAAATATTTACAAATAGTTTATTTTTTGAAAAAGAAAAAAAGATATAAAATTATAGTTCAAATAGCTCACCTTTCTTAAGCTATCCAATTCATCAGCCCACTTAATCTCACCAATTAATGGATCTTGCATGGTCAAAAACCTTTCTATTTGATGTTGGGGAATAAGCTTGAATCTCTGCACTTTCAACTTAACCTACAACCAAAAAAGATAACTTGAGACATCTGCCAACAATGCTATAAGTTTGAAGAGTTGAAAACAAGGTAAGTTAAGAACAAAATTGATCCATTGTTAGCCTCCACAGCCGCATCGTCGTAACCTAAAATAAAATATTTAACAAAAATCATAATAAAAGATCGGTACCTCGCGAATGTAACCGTAGGGTATTACTTTTCCACATACGGACATGCACTTTGCAGTAAGGAACAAAGTCTCTTCAAAAATCTTAGAACTTTTGGTATACTCTCCCCGTAAAAATCTTGTTTGACATTGGATATGAGATGATTTTAGACGTTCTGTTTAGACAGAACAATTCTCTCCTGGACTCTATTCTTGATCAGAAACATAGTTTCAATAGCATGAATTATTGTTACCTTGATCTTCAATGAAGTTCAAAAAACCCCTTCTTCTCCATCCATCAAAGATCAATTGGTCCCTCTCCTTTATTCGAATAAATATAAATCATCTTATTCTATAAGTTTAAAAAATATTTTTTTTCACCAAAATATATTTAAAATGAAAATATATTTTTTCTATTAGTTTGTTTGGTTTTCATTGCCAGACTTGCAGATGATATAAGTTGGCCTTAGATTCTCTTTTAGAAATGACATTCATAATTAAACATAGATTTTCCAAACTCATTTTAGCTAAGAAGCTGAGCAGATTGTATTACAATAGTAAATGAGATTTTGTTTCAACAAATATAACTATCACTAAAGTGGTTGTTGCATTGCACTATTAATTAGAAGCAAAACAAAACTTATAATACAAAATATAAGTCGTAAACCTAGTAATTTTTAAGAAAAATGACTCCTAAAACAAAAACAATGTTTGTACTAAACCTTTTTCACAAGGGTTACTCCCTATTGCACTATTAATCAAAAACAAACCACAACTTATAATATAAAATATAAGTTGTAAAATTAGTAACAGACAAGAAAAAATGACTCCTAAAACAAAAAGATGTTTGTAGTAAACCTTTTTCACAAGGATTACTCTCCATTGCATTATTACTCAAAAGCATAACATAACTTATAATACAAAATATATGTTGTAAATCTAGTAACAGTTTAGAAAAAATGACTTCTAAAACAAAAACAATGTTTGTACTAAATCTTTTTCACAAGGGTTACTGCACTATTAATCAAAAGCAAACCACAACTTATAAGACAAAATATAAGCTGTAAAACTTGTAACAGTTTAGACAAAATGACTCCTTAAACATAAACAATGTTTGTACTAAACCGTTTTCACAAGGGTTACTCCCTATACGAATTTAATCAAATATCTCCCAAATATGGGATTTTTGTTCACTTTTTCATAACCTCTATTGCTCCTTGATTCACCATGCGAGTTTTGAATAAGCTTCATTCAATGTCGTACAATAACAACAAAGTGCTTTGAAGCTCTATACATTTTCCATTCGATTTTAAGACCCATGTAAACAAAGTCCTGCAACGATTTAAAAAATATTTACAAATAGTTTATTTTTTGAACAAGAAAAATATATAGAATTAAAGTTCAAATTGTACACCTTTTTAAGCGATCCAATTCATCAGACCACTTAATCTCACCAATTAATGGATCTTGCATGGTCAAAAACCTTTCTTTTTGATGTCGGGGAATAAACTTGAATTTTTGCACTTTCAATTTAACCTACAATCACAACAACATAAAATAACATATCACATCTACCAACAATACTAGAAGTTTGAAGAGTTGAAAGCAAGATAAGTTAAGAACCAAATTGACCATTGGTTAGCCTTCGAAACCGTATCGTGGTAACCAAAAAATAAAATACTTAACAAAAGTTAAAATAAAATATCAGTACCCTGCGAATGAAGTTGTAAGATCTGTACTTTTCCACATACATACATGTACTTTGTAGTATGCAACAAAGCCTCTTCAGAAATCGGAGAGTTTTTGGTATACTCACTCCATAAAAATCTTGTTTGACATTGGATATGAGATTATTTTACATGTCCTGTTTAGATAGAACAATCCTCTCTTGGCCTCTTTTCTTTATATGAAACATAGTTTCAACATCACAATAACAGGCAAAGGCAAAGCACGAGTTACCATTGCCTTGATCTTCAATGGGTTCAAGAAACCCCTTCTTCTCCATCCATCAAAGATCAACTAATCCCTCTCCATTATTCTGAAAAAGTATAAATCATCTTAATATATAAGTTTAAAAATTTATATTTTTCACCAAAATATATTTAAAATAAAAATATATTTTGTCTAATAGTTTGTTTGGTTTTGATTTCACGACTTGCAGATGATATCAGTTGGCTTCAGATTCTCTTTAAGAAATGACTTTAAAAATTGAACATAGATTTGCCAAATTCATTTTAGCCAAGAAGCTAAGCAAATCGTACTACAATAGTAAATGAGATTTTTTTTCAACAATACAAGTATCACTAAAGTGGTTGTTTTATTCCACTATTAATTAAAAGTAAAACACAACTTATTATACAAAATTAAAGCCGTAAAACTAATAACAATTAAGAAAAAATGACTCTTAAAAAAACATTTGTACTAAACCTTTTTCACAAGGTTTACTCCCATTGCACTATTAACTAAACGCAAACCACAACTTATAACACATAATATAATAATTAGTAACAGTTTAGAAAATAATGACTCATAGAAAATCAAAGTTTATATTAAACCTTTTTCACAAGGGTTACTCTCCATTGAACTATTAATCAAAAGTAAAACACAACTTATAATATAAAATATATGCTGTAAAACTAGTATCAGTTTAGAGAGTGACTCCTAAAATAAAAACAATATTTGTGCCAAACCTTTTTCAAAAAGGTTACTCCCCATTGTACTATTAATCAAAATCCAATCACAACTTATAAGTCAATTTTTAGAAAAAACATGTAAACTTGTAATAGTTTAGAAAAAATGACTCCTAAATCCTAAAACGTAAACAATGTTTGTACTAAACCGTTTTCACAAGGGTTACTCCCCATGCGAAATTAATCAAATATCTCCCAAATATGGGATTTCTGCTCCCTTTTCCATAACCTTTATTGCTTCATGATTCACTATGCGAGTTTAGAATGAGCCAATACGGCAGCCACCTATTTCAAATGAACTTCCTTCCATGTTGTACAATAACAACAAAGTGTTTGAAGCTCTATACATTTTCCGTTCTATTTTAGGTCCCATGTAAACAAAGTTCTGCAATGATTTAAAAAATATTTACAAATAGTTTATTTTTTGAAAAAGAAAAAAAGATATAAAATTATAGTTCAAATAGGTCACCTTTCTTAAGCTATCCAATTCATCAGCCCACTTAATCTCACCAATTAATGGATCTTGCATGGTCAAAAACCTTTCTATTTGATGTTGGGGAATAAGCTTGAATCTCTGCACTTTCAACTTAACCTACAACCAAAAAAGATAACCTAAGACATCTGCCAACAATGCTATAAGTTTGAAGAGTTGAAAACAAGGTAAGTTAAGAACAAAATTGACCCATTGTTAGCCTCCACAGCCGCATCGTCGTAACCTAAAAATAAAATATTTAACAAAAATCATAATAAAAGATCGGTACCTCGCGAATGTAACCGTAGGGTATTACTTATCCACATACGGACATGCACTTTGCAGTAAGGAACAAAGTCTCTTCAAAAATCTTAGAACTTTTGGTATACTCTCCCCATAAAAATCTTGTTTGACATTGGATTAGACAGAACAGTCCTCTCCTTGACTCTATTCTTGATAAGAAACATAGTTTCAATAGCATGAGTTATTGTTACCTTGATCTTCAATGAAGTTCAAAAAACCCCTTCTTCTCCATCCATCAAAGATCAATTGGTCCCTCTCCTTTATTCGAATAAATATAAATCATCTTATTATATAAGTTTAAAAAATATTTTTTTTCACCAAAATATATTTAAAATGAAAATATATTTTTTCTATTAGTTTGTTTGGTTTTCATTGCCAGACTTGCAGATGATATAAGTTGGCCTTAGATTCTCTTTTAGAAATGACATTCATAATTAAACATAGATTTTCCAAACTCATTTTAGCCAAGAAGCTGAGCAGATTGTATTACAATAGTAAATGAGATTTTGTTTCAACAAATATAACTATTACTAAAGTGGTTGTTGCATTGCACTATTAATTAGAAGCAAAACAAAACTTATAATACAAAATATAAGTCGTAAACCTAGTAATTTTTAAGAAAAATGACTCCTAAAACAAAAACAATGTTTGTACTAAACCTTTTTCACAAGGGTTACTCCCTATTGCACTATTAATAAAAAACAAACCACAACTTATAATATAAAATATAAGTTGTAAAATTAGTAACAGACAAGAAAAAATGACTCCTAAAACAAAAAGATG
Organism: Vicia villosa; assembly: GCF_029867415.1. Taxonomy (NCBI): domain Eukaryota; kingdom Viridiplantae; phylum Streptophyta; class Magnoliopsida; order Fabales; family Fabaceae; genus Vicia; species Vicia villosa. Next base: position 1,126,924 of record NW_026705156.1, on the reverse strand, counting down.
TTTGTAGTAAACCTTTTTCACAAGGATTACTCTCCATTGTATTATTACTCAAAAGCATAACATAACTTATAATACAAAATATATGTTGTAAATCTAGTAACAGTTTAGAAAAAATGACTTTTAAAACAAAAACAGTGTTTGTACTAAGTCTTTTTCACAAGGGTTACTGCACTATTAATCAAAAGCAAACCACAACTTATAAGACAAAATATAAGCTGTAAAACTTGTAACAGTTTAGACAAAATGACTCCTTAAACATAAACAATGTTTGTACTAAACCGTTTTTACAAGGGTTACTCCCTATACGAATTTAATCAAATATCTCCCAAATATGGGATTTTTGTTCACTTTTTCATAACCTCTATTCTCCTTGATTCATCATGCGAGTTTTGAATAAACCTCATTCCATGTCGTACAATAACAACAAAGTGCCTTGAAGCTCTATACATTTTCCATTCTATTTTAGGACCCTTGTAAACAAAGTCCTGCAACGATTTAAAAAATATTTACAAATAGTTTATTTTTTGAACAAGAAAAATATATAGAATTAAAGTTCAAATAGTACACCTTTTTAAGCGATCCAATTCATCAGTCCACTTAATCTCACCAATTAATGGATCTTGCATGGTCAAAAACCTTTCTTTATGATGTCGGGGAATAAACTTGAATTTTTGCACTTTCAATTTAACCTACAATCACAACAACATAAAATAACTTATCACATCTACCAACAATACTAGAAGTTTGAAGAGTTGAAAACAAGATAAGTTAAGAACCAAATTGACCATTGGAAAGCCTTCGAAACGGTATCGTTGTAACCAAAAAATAAAATACTTAACAAAAGTTAATATAAAATATCGGTACCCTGCGAATGAAGTTGTAGGGTCTGTACTTTTCCACATACATACATGTACTTTGTAGTATTCAACAAAGCCTCTTCAGAAATCGGAGAGTTTTTGGTATACTCACTCCATAAAAATCTTGTTTGACATTGGATATGAGATTATTTTACATGTCCTGTTTAGATAGAACAATCCTCTCTTGGCCTCTATTCTTTATATGAAACATAGTTTCAACAACACAATAACAGGCAAAGGCAAAGCACGAGTTACCATTACCTTGATCTTCAATGGGTTCAAGAAACCCCTTCTTCTCCATCCATCAAAGATCAACTAATCCCTCTCCATTATTCTGAAAAAGTATAAATCATCTTAATATATAAGTTTAAAAATTTATATTTTTCACCAAAATATATTTAAAATAAAAATATATTTTGTCTAATAGTTTGTTTGGTTTTGATTTCACGACTTGCAGATGATATCAATTGGCTTCAGATTCTCTTTAAGAAATGACTTTAAAAATTGAACATAGATTTGCCAAATTCATTTTAGCCAAGAAGCTAGGCAAATTGTACTACAATAGTAAATGAGATTTTTTTTTCAACAATACAAGTATCACTAAAGTGGTTGTTTTATTCCACTATTAATTAAAAGTAAAACACAACTTATTATACAAAATTAAAGCCGTAAAACTAATAACAATTAAGAAAAAATGACTCTTAAAAAAACATTTGTACTAAACCTTTTTCACAAGGTTTACTCCCATTGCACTACTAACTAAACGCAAACCACAACTTATAACACATAATATAATAATTAGTAACAGTTTAGAAAAAAATGACTCATAGAAAAACAAAGTTTATACTAAACCTTTTTCACAAAGGTTACTCTCCATTGAACTATTAATCAAAAGTAAAACACAACTTATAATATAAAATATATGCTGTAAAACTAGTAACAGTTTAGAGAGTGACTCCTAAAATAAAAACAATATTTGTGCTAAACCTTTTTCAAAAAGTTTACTCCCCATTGTACTATTAATCAAAATCCAATCACAACTTATAAGTCAATTTTTAGAAAAAACTTGTAAACTTGTAATACTTTAGAAAAAATGACTCCTAAATCCTAAAACGTAAACAATGTTTGTACTAAACTGTTTTCACAAGGGTTACTCCCCATGCGAAATTAATCAAATATCTTCAAATATGAGATTTCTGCTCCCTTTTCCATAACCTTTATTGCTTCATGATTCACTATGCGATTTTAGAATGAGCCAATACGGCAGCCACCTATTTCAAATGAACTTCCTTCCATGTTGTACAATAACAACAAAGTGTTTGAAGCTCTATACATTTTCCGTTTTATTTTAGGTCCCATGTAAACAAAGTTCTGCAATGATTTAAAAAATATTTACAAATAGTTTATTTTTTGAAAAAGAAAAAAATATATAAAATTATAGTTCAAATAGGTCACCTTTCTTAAGCTATCCAATTCATCAGCCCACTTAATCTCACCAATTATTGGATCTTGCATGGTCAAAAACCTTTCTATTTGATGTTGGGGAATAAGCTTGAATTTCTGCACTTTCAACTTAACCTACAACCAAAAAAAGATAACCTGAGACATCTGCCAACAATGCTATAAGTTTGAAGAGTTGAAAACAAGGTAAGTTAAGAACAAAATTGACCCATTGTTAGCCTCCACAGCCGCAATGTCGTAACCTAAAAATAAAATATTTAACAAAAATCAAAATAAAAGATCGGTACCTCGCGAATGTAACCGTAGGGTATTACTTTTCCACATACGGACATGCACTTTGCAGTAAGGAACAAAATCTCTTCAAAAATCTTAGAACTTTTGGTATACTCTCCCCATAAAAATCTTGTTTGACATTGGATATGAGATGATTTTAGACGTTCTGTTTAGACAGAACAGTCCTCTCCTGGACTCTATTCTTGATAAGAAACATAGTTTCAATGGCATGAGTTATTGTTACCTTGATCTTCAATGAATTTCAAAAAACCCCTTCTTCTCCATCCATCAATGATCAATTGGTCCCTCTCCTTTATTCGAATAAATATAAATCATCTTATTATATAAGTTTAAAAAATATTTTTTTTCACCAAAATATATTTAAAATGAAAATATATTTTTTCTATTAGTTTGTTTGGTTTTCATTGCCAGACTTGCAGATGATATAAGTTGGCATTAGATTCTCTTTTAGAAATGACATTCATAATTAAACATAGATTTTCCAAACTCATTTTAGCCAAGAAGCTGAGCAGATTGTATTACAATAGTAAATGAGATTTTGTTTCAACAAATATAACTATCACTAAAGTGGTTGTTGCATTGCACTATTAATTAGAAGCAAAACACAACTTATAATACAAAATATAAGTCGTAAACCTAGTAATTTTTTAGAAAAATGACTCCTAAAACAAAAACAATGTTTGTACTAAACCTTTTTCACAAGGGTTACTCCCTATTGCACTATTAATCAAAAACAAACCACAACTTATAATATAAAATATAAGTTGTAAAATTAGTAACAGTAAAGAAAAAATGACTCCTAAAACAAAAAGATGTTTGTAGTAAACCTTTTTCACAAGGATTACTCTCCATTGCATTATTACTCAAAAGCATAACATAACTTATAATACAAAATATATGTTGTAAATCTAGTAACAGTTTAGAAAAAATGACTTCAAAAACAAAAACAGTGTTTGTACTAAATCTTTTTCACAAGGGTTACTGCACTATTAATCAAAAGCAAACCACAACTTATAAGACAAAATATAAGCTGTAAAACTTGTAACAGTTTAGACAAAATGACTCCTTAAACATAAACAATGTTTGTACTAAACCGTTTTTACAAGGGTTACTCCCTATACGAATTTAATCAAATATCTCCCAAATATGGGATTTTTGTTCACTTTTTCATAACCGCTATTGCTCCTTGATTCACCATGCGAGTTTTGAATAAACTTCATTCCATGTTGTACAATAACAACAAAGTGCCTTGAAGCTCTATACATTTTCCATTCTATTTTAGGACCCTTGTAAACAAAGTCCTGCACCGATTTAAAAAATATTTACAAATAGTTTATTTTTTGAACAAGAAAAATATATAGAATTAAAGTTCAAATAGTACACCTTTTTAAGCATTCCAATTCATTAGTCCACTTAATCTCACCAATTAATGGATCTTGCATGGTCAAAAACCTTTCTTTATGATGTCGGGGAATAAACTTGAATTCTTGCACTTTCAATTTAACCTACAATCACAACAACATAAAATAACTTATCACATCTACCAACAATACTAGAAGTTTGAAGAGTTGAAAACAAGATAAGTTAAGAACCAAATTGACCATTGGAAAGCCTTCGAAACGGTATCGTTGTAACCAAAAAATAAAATACTTAACAAAAGTTAAAATAAAATATCGGTACCCTGCGAATGAAGTTGTAGGGTCTGTACTTTTCCACATACATACATGTACTTTGTAGTATTCAACAAAGCCTCTTCAGAAATCGGAGAGTTTTTGGTATACTCTCTCCATAAATATCTTGTTTGACATTGGATATGAGATTATTTTACATGTCCTGTTTAGATAGAACAATCCTCTCTTGGCCTCTATTCTTTATATGAAACATAGTTTCAACAACACAATAACAGGCAAAGGCAAAGCACGAGTTACCATTACCTTGATCTTCAATGGGTTCAAGAAACCCCTTCTTCTGCATCCATCAAAGATCAACTAATCCCTCTCCATTATTCTGAACAAGTATAAATCATCTTAATATATAAGTTTAAAAATTTATATTTTTCACCAAAATATATTTAAAATAAAAATATATTTTGTCTAATAGTTTGTTTGGTTTTGATTTCCAGACTTGCAGATGATATCAGTTGGCTTCAGATTCTCTTTAAGAAATGACTTTAAAAATTGAACATAGATTTGCCAAATTCATTTTAGCCAAGAAGCTAGGCAAATTGTACTACAATAGTAAATGAGATTTTTTTTTCAACAATACAAGTATCACTAAAGTGGTTGTTTTATTCCACTATTAATTAAAAGTAAAACACAACTTATTATACAAAATATAAGCCGTAAAACTAGTAACAATTAAGAAAAAATGACTTTTAAAAAAAACATTTGTACTAAACCTTTTTCACAAGGTTTACTCCCATTGCACTATTAACTAAACGCAAACCACAACTTATAACACATAATATAATAATTAGTAAGAGTTTAGAAAAAAATGACTCATAGAAAAACAAAGTTTATACTAAACCTTTTTCAGAAGGGTTACTCTCCATTGAACTATTAATCAAAAGTAAAACACAACTTATAATATAAAACATATGCTGTAAAACTAGTAACAGTTTAGAGAGTGACTCCTAAAATAAAAACAATATTTGTGCTAAACCTTTTTCAAAAAGGTTACTCCCCATTGTACTATTAATCAAAAGCCAATCACAACTTATAAGACAATTTTTAGAAAAAACTTGTAAACTTGTAATACTTTAGAAAAAATGACTCCTAAATCCTAAAACGTAAACAATGTTTGTACTAAACTGTTTTCACAAGGGTTACTCCCCATGCGAAATTAATCAAATATCTTCAAATATGAGATTTCTGCTCCCTTTTCCATAACCTTTATTGCTTCATGATTCACTATGCGATTTTAGAATGAGCCAATACGGCAGCCACCTATTTCAAATGAACTTCCTTTCATGTTGTACAATAACAACAAAGTGTTTGAAGCTCTATACATTTTCCGTTTTATTTTAGGTCCCATGTAAACAAAGTTCTGCAATGATTTAAAAAATATTTACAAATAGTTTATTTTTTGAAAAAGAAAAAAATATATAAAATTATAGTTCAAATAGGTCACCTTTCTTAAGCTTTCTATTTGATGTTGGGGAATAAGCTTGAATTTCTGCACTTTCAACTTAACCTACAACCAAAAAAAGATAACCTGAGACATCTGCCAACAATGCTATAAGTTTGAAGAGTTGAAAACAAGGTAAGTTAAGAACAAAATTGACCCATTGTTAGCCTCCACAGCCGCAATGTCGTAACCTTAAAATAAAATATTTAACAAAAATCAAAATAAAAGATCGGTACCTCGCGAATGTAACCGTAGGGTATTACTTTTCCACATACGGACATGCACTTTGCAGTAAGGAACAAAATCTCTTCAAAAATCTTAGAACTTTTGGTATACTCTCCCCATAAAAATCTTGTTTGACATTGGATATGAGATGATTTTAGACGTTCTGTTTAGACAGAACAGTCCTCTCCTGGACTCTATTCTTGATAAGAAACATAGTTTCAATAGCATGAGTTATTGTTACCTTGATCTTCAATGAAGTTCAAAAAACCCCTTCTTCTCCATCCATCAAAGATCAATTGGTCCCTCTCCTTTATTCGAATAAATATAAATCATCTTATTATATAAGTTTTAAAAAAAAAAAAATTCACCAAAATATATTTAAAATGAAAATATATTTTTTCTATTAGTTTGTTTGGTTTTCATTGGCAGACTTGCAGATGATATAAGTTGGCCTTAGATTCTCTTTTAGAAATGACATTCATAATTAAACATAGATTTTCCAAACTCATTTTAGCCAAGAAGCTGAGCAGATTGTATTACAATAGTAAATGAGATTTTGTTTCAACAAATATAACTATCTCTAAAGTGGTTGTTGCATATCACTATTAATTAGAAGCAAAACACAACTTATAATACAAAATATAAGTCGTAATCCTAGTAATTTTTAAGAAAAATGACTCCTAAAACAAAAACAATGTTTGTACTAAACCTTTTTCACAAGGGTTACTCCCTATTGCACTATTAATCAAAAACAAACCACAACTTATAATATAAAATATAAGTTGTAAAATTAGTAACAGTAAAGAAAAAATGACTCCTAAAACAAAAAGATGTTTGTAGTAAACCTTTTTCACAAGGATTACTCTCCATTGCATTATTACTCAAAAGCATAACATAACTTATAATACAAAATATATGTTGTAAATCTAGTAACAGTTTAGAAAAAATGACTTCTAAAACAAAAACAATGTTTGTACTAAATCTTTTTCACAAGGGTTACCGCACTATTAATCAAAAGCAAACCACAACTTATAAGACAAAATATAAGCTGTAAAACTTGTAACAGTTTAGACAAAATGACTCCTTAAACATAAACAATGTTTGTACTAAACCGTTTTCACAAGGGTTACTCCCTTTACGAATTTAATCAAATATCTCCCAAATATTCTGATCAATAAATGTTCTGATCAATATTCTTAGTTTTGATGATAACATTAAATATGAATTTTGTATAAGACAATGTGGTACTCTAATCCTTTACGTTTTCCATTACAGGAAAAGTATAAAAGAGTATGCATAAATCGGCGTTCAGAAGCACTGACCCAGAAGTTCTGGATGGCTTCATCAGAACATGGCCTGGTAAGACATCAGAAGATGGTCCTGCAGAATCAGAACATGAACTGAAAAGCATCAGAAGATGGTAGCAGAAGTACAAGCTCTGAAACTCTGATGGTATCACGCTCAAAGCACTTCAAAGTCTGAAGACAGTAGTTGCTCTACACCAAAGTTGAAGACTCTGATATTCAAAGGTTGTTATCTACAAAATCTGAGTCCAGAAGAAAGTACAAGATGAAAGGCTATAACGTTAATTCTCTGACTGATAAAAGGAACGTTAGAAGCTACAAAAGGCAAAGTCAGTAAAAGCAGCAAAAGCATGGCTCGAGGTAGTTGACAAAAGTGTGAAACATTAAATGCAGCGTTGTACTATTCACGCAAAGCATTAAATGCTCCCAACGGTCATTTCCTCTCAACGCCTATATATAGTAGTTCCATTCAGAAGCAGCACACAACACTTTGCACAAACATACCAAAACGCTGTCAAACTGAAAAGCAAAAAGAACTTCATCTTCAACCTCAGAACTTTGTAATATCCTAGTGAGTGTTAAGAACTAGAACTTAAGAGAAATATCACTTTGTGATTACAGCTTTATTAGAAGAAATTTATACTCTTGTAAACATTTATTTTTACATTGATTGTAAAAGGAATTCCTAGAGTGATCAAGTTGTGATATGTAGACTCTAGAAGACTTAGAGGGTATCTAAGTGGAAAACCATTGTAATCAGTTGGATTAGTGGATTAAATCCTCAGTTGAGGTAAATCACTCTAAAGGGGTGGACTGGAGTAGTTTGGTTAACAACGAACCAGGATAAAAATCATTGTGTTGATTATTTTTATCTTCCAAGTTTTTGAGTTACACTTATTCAATCCCCCCTTTCTAAGTGTTTTTCTATCCTTCAATTGGCATCAGAGCGCCGGTTCTAAGTGCAAGCACTTAACCGTGTTAGACAAAAGATTCAGGGAGAAAAACACAAAATGGTTGATACAATTCCAACTCCTACTCCTGAGCAAAACAACAATGGTAACAATGGAAGCAGTAGCTTCAATGGTTACAATAGACCACCAGTCTTTGATGGAGAAAATTTTGAGTATTGGAAAGATAGACTTGAAAGTTATTTACTATGTCAAGATGGTGATCTATGGGACTTAGTGTTGGATGGTTACAGACATCTTGTAAATGCTTGTGGAGTCAAGATTACAAGACAAGTTGTGAGTGATGACCAAAAGAAAGAATTCAAGAATCATCACAAATCAAGGACTATACTGTTGAATGCTATCTCACACGCTGAGTATGAGAAGATTACCAACAGAGATACTGCTCATCACATTTCGTAGTAAAAAAAGTTCCTAACTCCCATTTATAATTTGCCATATTTTTGCGCAACTTGAAAACTGGGTGTTTCCCCTTGTGCTTCTGTTTTTTTGCTAGTACCATGTGAACCATGATCTAGTCTAACAAATTATTCATTTCCTCTTCCATAAAATCATCATTATCAACTATATCCAATGCATTGTCATAGTTAAAATTCACATTATCACTATCATCCTCACTTTCATAACCATCCATGTTACTATTATTCATCACACCTACCTTAACCTCATCATCATTGTCCATTCCACCATTATTCAATTTACCATTTTACACCTGATCATCATGGACTCTATTTTTATGCACCCTTGTTTCATAACCTTTCACTACTTCTTCATAGAGTTTAGAAATCAAATCTTCTTCATAAAGATTAACAAAATCCCTAAGGCTTATGGGCCGGTTTATTTTAACTTTTTTAAACTATAAATAGAGGTACGTAGAAAACTTAAATTTTATACTAGAAATTAGAGATATGCAAAAAAAAGAAAAAACTTTGAAATGACCATACATTTAGTTAAACCCTAAATGAGAAAGGGGCTAGAAATTTGTGACTGGTCCTGAAATCCTGCGCATGCGCTTTAAAAACCTGCATTTGAATCCAAAAACTTGTGTTTGTATCTTCACTAAGCTTGCGCCACCATCTTCTTCACATTTCTTTTCAAATGTTTGTCATTTTGATTCTAATCTAAACATGACTCCGTTTCAATTCAACATAATTTATAATTTTATTTTCACATTAACCGTATGTGATAATTTAATTTGACTTTGAATAATAGAATTAAGAAAAAGAATAAACATGACACAATTTATAAAAACAAGAGATCAAAATCGTCTTTTTAAAAATTAAAAGTTAAAAAAATATCAATAAAGTATACGATGTCATAAATTTTGTGTTGTCAAATATTATGATGAGAATCTAAGACAAATTTTTTTTATTTTTAAATTAGGGAATCTAAAAAAAATAAATGAGTAAAAACACTTTTAAGTAACCCATAAAACATTTAGAACAAGAACTAACGATTAAAAATATTAAGAAATAGAGAAAAAAAAGTAATAGTAAATCAAAGTGTGAAACAAACATCACGTGGAAATGGTGTTGACTAGGAAAACAAAGAGAACAACATTGTCAGCTTGGATTCAATGCAAACTGTACCTCAGATGATAACTGAATGGCGAATCACTGTGCCGTCCAAGGAGGCTGTCCCACTGACTATGCAGCCGTTGTCGTTTCCGTTGCCTCCTTAATTCTGTAAGTTTCTTTCTTTTTCTACCCAATCTGTTTCTCTGCCAATTCGCCACCTGTTTGTTCAAATGCCTCTATCAATCTTGAGTTCTCAATCTCGTTAATCAACCACTTTCCTTTGCAAATTAGTTTCTCACTATGCCCTTTTTTACCTTTCTGATTTGCTTATTCTCTGATGATTTCTGTGATTCCAATTTAGTGTGCTTTAGTTTGGCCTTTAGGGGCGCTTGTTTGTTGTATATACAGCTGAATTAAGCACTTATTCAATTGGTGCTTATCATCTATGAGCTTATGAGTAAGCTCTCTCTATAATTGAAAAGTGGACCAAGTTAAAATATTTATAAGCTGAAAAATTAGGTTACTATAATAAGCTATTGAGAGAAGCAGCTTATGAATATATGCCATAACCTATTTATGTAAGTAAGTTCTTCAAAACAATTACGCGGGTCCAAGTAATCTCTTCCTGATGCTCCTTAACCTTATTGTTGAAGTATCGTTTGTTTCAAAGACATATAGTTTGGATTTTTTATGCATTTTTTATTGGTAATGGTTGGCTTCTATCTTTCAGGCTTCTGGTATGGTCAATATTTCCCTTCATAGTTCACAAGGTTCCTCGTACTAAAGGAAGTGGTTTTTGGATACCTGTAATTCAAGTTGTTGCTAGCTTCAACCTTCTTTTATCAATTATGGTACAAAGAAAGTTCTTTATATAGTATATATCATTGATTTTCTGTGACAAAAAAAAAAGTAGTTGTATCGCGCTGTTTGTGTTTCATGCTTAGCCATCTATATTTTTTGTATGCAGATGTCAAACCGTTTCTTGAAATTTGAAAAGAGGCATTGGATGTCATGCTATTTGTGGGCAGGTTACCTTCTTGCCATCTTTTCTGAATAGTTTATGCTTCGTAGTTGAACATATGAGTGTTTGTTACTTGTTGTTAGCATAACCATACTTCATGTTTTTTTTTTCAGTTTGGGGTGAAGGTCCACTAGGATTTGGTTTGCTGTTGAGCTGCCGCATAACACAAGCATTTCAGTTATATTTTATCTTTGTCAAGTAAGTGACAACCTGATGTTGAGTTGTTAGGCTCTATAGCTTCAGTTGCTGCCTTAGGTGGTACTTTGCCAAGTGGTTAAAAATTTTATTATGGAAATTAAGCACTTCACAACCTTAAAATTTCTACCCGCACCTTTTTTGCGATGTAAAAATATAACCACTCATTTTATTTAGTAGCTTTTTATTTGTACTTATGTCATTGCTTAGTGAGTGCCAAATGAGTTACTTCCGTTGTCAATTGTGAGTTGAATTTAGATTTCTTTACTGCTATTTCAGGAGGCGTTTACCACTGATCCGATCATTCTTTTTAATTCCACTTATTCTATTTCCCTGGATTGTTGGTGCTGCTGGTAAGAATCTGATTCAACTTTAAGTTATTTAGTGCTGTTGTTTGTGTTACATAGACTTTGCTGCTGGTGGTCAAGGTAGCTATAAATTTATCCTAGTACTTTCATCTTTTTCCCCCTTAGAGCTGCATTTTCTTATTTACTTTTACGTAAAATCTTTTGTTTTTTTTTTTCAAATGTTTGCTGGACATTTAAAAATATTTCTGCAATATGTCTGTAGTACTCTCGGCGTCTTGTGGAATTTCTAAGGGTCAATGCAAACAAGTTCCCTATGTATTGTTTAAGGAGTCCATAAAAGAAAATTGTCTTGGAAATAGTACACGGCAAACACTTGTTGAAGTATTAAATACATCATTTTCTATGCAAAAGTTACCTCTTTTGATTCCTTATACAATACTCGAATGGAACTTGGTAGGATTTTCCTTTTAGAAATTATTGCTACAATCTTCCCTTTGCCTAGCCTATTTTTCTATTTTCCTGTATTTATTTCTAATGATGCTATTAATTCATGCTCTAGTTATCCATATAAAGAAGCCTCTTAACAATCGCTGCCACATGTCGGCTCAGTGGACCATACCAGTTGTTTGCCTTCATTCATTATATGTTGCGACTTTGGTTGGGGTAACTGCTGCTGTTCATCATATAGAGTTCAGGTTTGATGAACTCAGAGACCTTTGGAGAGGAATACTTGTATCATCCGTATCCTCTATTGCTCCTTGATTCACCATGCGAGTTTTTGTTAGAACAAGAAATGTTCTGATCAATATTCTTAGTTTTGATGATAACATTAAATATGAATTTTGTATAAGACAATGTGGTACTCTAATCCTTTACGTTTTCCATTACAGGAAAAGTATAAAAGAGTATGCATAAATCGGCGTTCAGAAGCACTGACCCAGAAGTTCTGGATGGCTTCATCAGAACATGGCCTGGTAAGACATCAGAAGATGGTCCTGCAGAATCAGAACATGAACTGGAAAGCAACAGAAGATGGTAGCAGAAGTACAAGCTCTGAAACTCTGATGGTATCACGCTCAAAGCACTTCAAAGTCTGAAGACAGTAGTTGCTCTACACCAAAGTTGAAGACTCTGATATTCAAAGGTTGTTATCTACAAAATCTGAGTCCAGAAGAAAGTACAAGATGAAAGGCTATAACGTTAATTCTCTGACTGATAAAAGGAACGTTAGAAGCTACAAAAGGCAAAGTCAGTAAAAGCAGCAAAAGCATGGCTCGAGGTAGTTGACAAAAGTGTGAAACATTAAATGCAGCGTTGTACTATTCACGCAAAGCATTAAATGCTCCCAACGGTCATTTCCTCTCAACGCCTATATATAGTAGTTCCATTCAGAAGCAGCATACAACACTTTGCACAAACATACCAAAACGCTGTCAAACTGAAAAGCAAAAAGAACTTCATCTTCAACCTCAGAACTTTGTAATATCCTAGTGAGTGTTAAGAACTAGAACTTAAGAGAAATATCACTTTGTGATTACAGCTTTATTAGAAGAAATTTATACTCTTGTAAACATTTATTTTTACATTGATTGTAAAAGGAATTCCTAGAGTGATCAAGTTGTGATATGTAGACTCTAGAAGACTTAGAGGGTATCTAAGTGGAAAACCATTGTAATCAGTTGGATTAGTGGATTAAATCCTCAGTTGAGGTAAATCACTCTAAAGGGGTGGACTGGAGTAGTTTGGTTAACAACGAACCAGGATAAAAATCATTGTGTTGATTATTTTTATCTTCCAAGTTTTTGAGTTACACTTATTCAATCCCCCCTTTCTAAGTGTTTTTCTATCCTTCAATTAGCATCAGAGCGCCGGTTCTAAGTGCAAGCACTTAACCGTGTTAGACAAAAGATTCAGGGAGAAAAACACAAAATGGTTGATACAATTCCAACTCCTACTCCTGAGCAAAACAACAATGGTAACAATGGAAGCAGTAGCTTCAATGGTTACAATAGACCACCAGTCTTTGATGGAGAAAATTTTGAGTATTGGAAAGATAGACTTGAAAGTTATTTACTATGTCAAGATGGTGATCTATGGGACTTAGTGTTGGATGGTTACAGACATCTTGTAAATGCTTGTGGAGTCAAGATTACAAGACAAGTTGTGAGTGATGACCAAAAGAAAGAATTCAAGAATCATCACAAATCAAGGACTATACTGTTGAATGCTATCTCACACGCTGAGTATGAGAAGATTACCAACAGAGATACTGCTCATCACATTTCGTAGTAAAAAAAGTTCCTAACTCCCATTTATAATTTGCCATATTTTTGCGCAACTTGAAAACTGGGTGTTTCCCCTTGTGCTTCTGTTTTTTTGCTAGTACCATGTGAACCATGATCTAGTCTAACAAATTATTCATTTCCTCTTCCATAAAATCATCATTATCAACTATATCCAATGCATTGTCATAGTTAAAATTCACATTATCACTATCATCCTCACTTTCATAACCATCCATGTTACTATTATTCATCACACCTACCTTAACCTCATCATCATTGTCCATTCCACCATTATTCAATTTACCATTTTACACCTGATCATCATGGACTCTATTTTTATGCACCCTTGTTTCATAACCTTTCACTACTTCTTCATAGAGTTTAGAAATCAAATCTTCTTCATAAAGATTAACAAAATCCCTAAGGCTTATGGGCCGGTTTATTTTAACTTTTTTAAACTATAAATAGAGGTACGTAGAAAACTTAAATTTTATACTAGAAATTAGAGATATGCAAAAAAAAGAAAAAACTTTGAAATGACCATACATTTAGTTAAACCCTAAATGAGAAAGGGGCTAGAAATTTGTGACTGGTCCTGAAATCCTGCGCATGCGCTTTAAAAACCTGCATTTGAATCCAAAAACTTGTGTTTGTATCTTCACTAAGCTTGCGCCACCATCTTCTTCACATTTCTTTTCAAATGTTTGTCATTTTGATTCTAATCTAAACATGACTCCGTTTCAATTCAACATAATTTATAATTTTATTTTCACATTAACCGTATGTGATAATTTAATTTGACTTTGAATAATAGAATTAAGAAAAAGAATAAACATGACACAATTTATAAAAACAAGAGATCAAAATCGTCTTTTTAAAAATTAAAAGTTAAAAAAATATCAATAAAGTATACGATGTCATAAATTTTGTGTTGTCAAATATTATGATGAGAATCTAAGACAAATTTTTTTTATTTTTAAATTAGGGAATCTAAAAAAAATAAATGAGTAAAAACACTTTTAAGTAACCCATAAAACATTTAGAACAAGAACTAACGATTAAAAATATTAAGAAATAGAGAAAAAAAAGTAATAGTAAATCAAAGTGTGAAACAAACATCACGTGGAAATGGTGTTGACTAGGAAAACAAAGAGAACAACATTGTCAGCTTGGATTCAATGCAAACTGTACCTCAGATGATAACTGAATGGCGAATCACTGTGCCGTCCAAGGAGGCTGTCCCACTGACTATGCAGCCGTTGTCGTTTCCGTTGCCTCCTTAATTCTGTAAGTTTCTTTCTTTTTCTACCCAATCTGTTTCTCTGCCAATTCGCCACCTGTTTGTTCAAATGCCTCTATCAATCTTGAGTTCTCAATCTCGTTAATCAACCACTTTCCTTTGCAAATTAGTTTCTCACTATGCCCTTTTTTACCTTTCTGATTTGCTTATTCTCTGATGATTTCTGTGATTCCAATTTAGTGTGCTTTAGTTTGGCCTTTAGGGGCGCTTGTTTGTTGTATATACAGCTGAATTAAGCACTTATTCAATTGGTGCTTATCATCTATGAGCTTATGAGTAAGCTCTCTCTATAATTGAAAAGTGGACCAAGTTAAAATATTTATAAGCTGAAAAATTAGGTTACTATAATAAGCTATTGAGAGAAGCAGCTTATGAATATATGCCATAACCTATTTATGTAAGTAAGTTCTTCAAAACAATTACGCGGGTCCAAGTAATCTCTTCCTGATGCTCCTTAACCTTATTGTTGAAGTATCGTTTGTTTCAAAGACATATAGTTTGGATTTTTTATGCATTTTTTATTGGTAATGGTTGGCTTCTATCTTTCAGGCTTCTGGTATGGTCAATATTTCCCTTCATAGTTCACAAGGTTCCTCGTACTAAAGGAAGTGGTTTTTGGATACCTGTAATTCAAGTTGTTGCTAGCTTCAACCTTCTTTTATCAATTATGGTACAAAGAAAGTTCTTTATATAGTATATATCATTGATTTTCTGTGACAAAAAAAAAAGTAGTTGTATCGCGCTGTTTGTGTTTCATGCTTAGCCATCTATATTTTTTGTATGCAGATGTCAAACCGTTTCTTGAAATTTGAAAAGAGGCATTGGATGTCATGCTATTTGTGGGCAGGTTACCTTCTTGCCATCTTTTCTGAATAGTTTATGCTTCGTAGTTGAACATATGAGTGTTTGTTACTTGTTGTTAGCATAACCATACTTCATGTTTTTTTTTTCAGTTTGGGGTGAAGGTCCACTAGGATTTGGTTTGCTGTTGAGCTGCCGCATAACACAAGCATTTCAGTTATATTTTATCTTTGTCAAGTAAGTGACAACCTGATGTTGAGTTGTTAGGCTCTATAGCTTCAGTTGCTGCCTTAGGTGGTACTTTGCCAAGTGGTTAAAAATTTTATTATGGAAATTAAGCACTTCACAACCTTAAAATTTCTACCCGCACCTTTTTTGCGATGTAAAAATATAACCACTCATTTTATTTAGTAGCTTTTTATTTGTACTTATGTCATTGCTTAGTGAGTGCCAAATGAGTTACTTCCGTTGTCAATTGTGAGTTGAATTTAGATTTCTTTACTGCTATTTCAGGAGGCGTTTACCACTGATCCGATCATTCTTTTTAATTCCACTTATTCTATTTCCCTGGATTGTTGGTGCTGCTGGTAAGAATCTGATTCAACTTTAAGTTATTTAGTGCTGTTGTTTGTGTTACATAGACTTTGCTGCTGGTGGTCAAGGTAGCTATAAATTTATCCTAGTACTTTCATCTTTTTCCCCCTTAGAGCTGCATTTTCTTATTTACTTTTACGTAAAATCTTTTGTTTTTTTTTTTCAAATGTTTGCTGGACATTTAAAAATATTTCTGCAATATGTCTGTAGTACTCTCGGCGTCTTGTGGAATTTCTAAGGGTCAATGCAAACAAGTTCCCTATGTATTGTTTAAGGAGTCCATAAAAGAAAATTGTCTTGGAAATAGTACACGGCAAACACTTGTTGAAGTATTAAATACATCATTTTCTATGCAAAAGTTACCTCTTTTGATTCCTTATACAATACTCGAATGGAACTTGGTAGGATTTTCCTTTTAGAAATTATTGCTACAATCTTCCCTTTGCCTAGCCTATTTTTCTATTTTCCTGTATTTATTTCTAATGATGCTATTAATTCATGCTCTAGTTATCCATATAAAGAAGCCTCTTAACAATCGCTGCCACATGTCGGCTCAGTGGACCATACCAGTTGTTTGCCTTCATTCATTATATGTTGCGACTTTGGTTGGGGTAACTGCTGCTGTTCATCATATAGAGTTCAGGTTTGATGAACTCAGAGACCTTTGGAGAGGAATACTTGTATCATCCGTATCCATTGGTACATTTTTTTCCTAGATTCTATAAGACACTCCACTATATTTTTATTAATATTGTAGCTCCTAACTTCCTACTAACCACTAATTCAAATATCAGTGTTCTTGAATTCACCATTAAGCCTAGAATGAGTAAAATTCATGTTAAAAAACTGAAGCTGAAACCAATACAGATTCGGTAAAGTGTATAAATGAAAGAAAGAGAAGGATGTTTTTACTAAAACATCTTTATGTATTCATGTTTATCATAAATTCTACCTAAATTCTAAGTGAAAAATATAGTATTGAATTGAAAGTGATCCCAAGTGGTATTAATTAGAGAGTACAATTGGATAAAAGCCATTAATGTTTTATTGAAAATTGAGAGAGATCAGTCATTCTGGGACAATTATTTTACAAATAGGTCAGTTATTCCCTCTATATTTTTAAGTGTCCCTTTTGAGTTGCACGCGGTTTTTAAGAAAATAAATAATTGTGTTGATTCCAGGAATTGTGGAATCCCCATCACGTTGGGCCCAAAATGGCCTGTTAGAATTAGCCCAATTTGGGGGTTGGCTTGGTTTGAGGTGCAACCTATACAGTTGACCCTGTTGAGTCAACACAACAAATTTGGACTCCACATCACCTGCTAGTTGCATAGCTTGATACCGGTTGCATGGTTTGATGGCACGAGCACGAGAACAAATATCGTGACGCAAACCTCCCATAAAATACCCAGAAATTGCTGCTCCAGAAATCGTGTACCCTGCGACAGATAAAGTTCAAATTCAGCAATGTTTTCCTCCCCAAGCTTGTTTGCCTGAGCTCTTTCAGTTCGAAAGGATTATCCAGACACCCTCCCCCAAATCTCATCATCACCTTCCCGTCCTTCAAATCCTCCCACGTCAAAGACTCGGTAGAATCCCTCCGCAAATAAAACGAATGAATATTTGGACCTTCCATGCTCAAGTTGGTGAGTTGAATACGAACATCCTATGAGATACCTTGAACTTCGAAAGAGGTCTCTGCATGAGTGATCAAGCAACAGGATCAGCACCATTGAAAGGAGGCAATTCCATCTTCTCTGTAGAGAGGCGGCATCTATCGAGTGACGTAGAAGTCGCCGTTAAACTGGGCTGAGGTGTTTCCTTCTGCGCCAAGAACGCACTGCTGAGGTGTTTCCTTCTGCGCCAACAACACACTGCTGAGGTGTTTCCTTCTGCGCCAACAACACAGGGAATTTTCTTACGAATCTTTGTGGGCACATTGTCATGTAATGACTTAAAACCAGATTCCAATTCTATATGCTCCAAACAAAGTTCCACTGCAGTTACTTGATCAATAATTTTGGGGTGCATAACAAGGACTGCTCGGCCCAATTGATAAAGCAGAGTTGACTATTGGTTAATAATGAATGGAATATTATTGACCAAGATGGAATTTGATGAAGAAAGCAAATTACAACTACCATAGCTAAGGCTCCTAAGTTGAGAGAGAACAGTTCTCTCTCCTTCCTACCACAAAAGGGTTCTTACAGAATTCTCATTACTGAATATTCTAATTAACTAGCCAGCTGTCCCCTAGCATATTCCCCTGCTGTCTCTCTTCTTTTTTCTCATACACCCTCCAAACTTTGGGCCTCCTGCCATCATTTAGGCCCACCAGGACCTCCTCATTAGGATTTTTGCCCAGACTTCATTCTATCAGAATGTTATAACAAAAGTCAACCCTGATCCTTGATGTTTTTATCCTATTATTAAATTCATACTCTCATTTAAATAGTGAAACAGATTGTGATGTATATAAGAAATATGAAAACTAAGCCTAAAGGATAGTCTAAGATACTCTGAATTATTTCAAGATACAATCAAGATATTGCAAGATTTTTTTTCATATATTCTAACATATATCGCAAGATCTAGAGATTTATGAATTGGATAGAGATATGATACATGATAGAACATTATGGCATCGTTTGATGTAGACGACCCCACTTAGTGTTAGTGGGATAATAGTTGGTTGTTATTGTATTCTAACATATATTTTCTGGATGTCTCAGCTTGGTGGCCTCAATAATTTAACCTTTTCTAATTTTTTTGTCAGTTGTATGGGTTACTGCTTACATACTTAATGAAATTCATGACAATATCTCATGGCTTCAAGTTGCCTCCAGATTTCTTCTTTTAGTTTTGGTATGCTTTCCTACTGCTTCTTGTTGCATTACAATGAAATAACACATTGTTAGTTAATTGGAAGTATGAATTCAATGCCATTGATTATGTTATGAATCTCTTATTTACTTTATCTTATGTTGTCTTTGTTTAAAGGCTAGCATACTTGTCCTGGCATTCTTTTCAATATCAAGTTCACAACCACTGCTCTCGCAAATCAGCTTGAGGAGAAGAGAATCCAGGGAGTTTCGCACAATGGGCCAGGCTTTGGGCATACCTGATAGTGGGGTATTAACACAAAGTGAACCAATTTCGAGGATAGATCCCAATGAACCATTGGATAAGCTTCTCATGAACAAGAAATTCAGGCAGTCTTTTATGGCATTTTCCGACAGGTAAAATGTCCTGCTGTTGACTCCAGTGTGTAGGCAGACATTTGTCAATTATGGCTTCTCTTATTTAAGAAAAGTGTTTAAAGTTAAGGTTTTTCATTACATTTAGATAAGATTGAGATTTGTGGTTCTAAAATTTTCATATGGATGAAATTTTCTGATGCGGTTCTCAATGCAGTCGCATAGGTGGTTTTAATTCACACCACAATTGCTGCCCGATGCCTTCGCGGAGGCGACCGCATCAGCAATGTTGCGGCCGCAATTGCGGTTGCAGCCTGCGATTTAAAACCATGTTTGGACCTACTCATCAAAATAGAAGAAAACAACAAAGAAAAGAAAAGTAAAAGACCCTGTCTTTGTTAATGCAAAAGAATAACATTAATGTTTTAATATATTTTACAGTTGCTTGGCTGGGGAGAGTGTGCACTTTTTTGATGAAGTGCATGAGCTAAGTAAGATATCGGAAAATGACTGCGTGAGAAGAATCTATATGGCACGACATATTATTGAGAAGTACATAGTCGCAGGTTGCTACTTTTTGTTACAGATAGCTTTGTTTATTCATCCTTTGTCTTGTTTTCTCTTCTATGACATCCTGCTTTTGTCATTGCCAAAATTGTTATACTGGATTTCTCTCACTCCTTATAAAAACAGTTATTTCATTTAAACGCCATTGCATGTCTCACAGATAGGGTTTTCAGTGAATGAGTTCAATACCGAGAGAGTTCTAACTTTATAGAAAAAATAAAATCGCGTGCTTGCAAGCTTTCCTTCCAAATGTAGGGTGCCTGTGTTTAATATTTGACAAAATGTAATTTTATAGGTGCAGCTATGGAGATAAACATCTCTTACAGAAGCAAACAGGAAATTTTGTCAACTTCAGACCTAGCACGCGCTGATCTCTTTCATAATGCACTTAATGAGATCGTGCAGCTGATGAAAACGGTGAGTTCCTTACATTCTAATCAGTTTAATAGGACTCCTTTGATTAAAATTAGCCTCGTTGTGACTATAGTTTTCATCTAAAATTTATATATTGCATCCACTTCCCAGAACTTGGCAAAAGATTACTGGTCATCAATGTTCTTCCTGAAGTTCCAGGAGGAATGCGACATGAGGTGTAACGGCTATGAGCTTGAGCAAATGACAGGGTGGAACTATTCTCCCAGGTTGAGTTCCGTGCACGGTACAGATGATCCTTTTCACCAGGATCATCTTCTTAAGAACTCAGAATGTGGCAATGATACTGACTCATGATTTGGAACCGCTTATCGACTCGCCAAACCAGATTTACCTAAATTACTGATATATTTTACCTACTCTATATATGACAAAAAGGAAACTGTATAGTTAGGCTAGGATCATGTACATCTTGGCCTTGTTGCTAACACTGATTTATGAACCCTGAACTTTCCAAGTTACTTTAACCACATCTTAGGTTTAGAGATTTAAGCATACACAAACGACCTTGTTGTACTTGTATTGTTGAATGCAGCTACCTTACAGCTTCCTCTGAATGACATGGCTTTAATTTTGATAGTTGCATTAATTTATATGCATGACAGTGAAACTTTTTTACACTTTTTTACACATGCGTTCAATCACGTCACGGTTTAGGTGTTTGTAGAGCAATTATCATCAATGATACTTCTGTTAATTTTGTTAGGATTAGCTTGTATTTGTTGTTAGGATCGTGCATCCATTTCTACATCATTAAATTTTACTTAGTACTTCTTTCGGTTTTTTTATTATAAATTACTTAGATATTACTACATATTAAGAAATAGTGGCATCTACTATCTATGATGAACCATTAAATTAAATGATTCACAGTATGTATACCATAGATAAGAGTTATTTGATTAAATTGTTGTATCAGATGTTATTATGTACCACTTGCATAG
Source organism: Vicia villosa (assembly GCF_029867415.1). Lineage (NCBI taxonomy): Eukaryota > Viridiplantae > Streptophyta > Magnoliopsida > Fabales > Fabaceae > Vicia > Vicia villosa. The sequence continues at coordinate 1,105,528 of NW_026705156.1, read as the reverse complement.
AAATTGTTCCTCCTTGCATAGAAATTGTTCCTCTTCTCACTTTCTATGAAAGCACTGCAAAATTTCAAAGCATCGTACACTTACTATAAAATATTAAAATTGAATATTTTTCCATCAATAATCAACGAAAATCTTATTAAAAAATCAACAAAATTTTCGCAAAACTGAATCTTGGTCATACGTTTAAATAATTAACCTTCGAAATTGTTTCTTGCTTTTCTTTAATATCAAATCTGACTCTTTATTCAAAGTTTACCATGTCTTGAATTGAGGTAGTAAGATAATTGAATGTTTGTCTTTTCCATTCATGTGAATAGAATATATACATTGGTCAACTGTTTATTTATGATACAAGTACAACATAATTACAGAGATAAAATATTCTAATTACAATAAATTAATTATGATTAATTATAACAATACCATTATATTCTATCATATTTTCGCAGTCGAAGGGGGAGGTTCACAGACGTTTAAACTGATTCAAAAATCATCTAAGAGAATGTGATGAAGGCCTTTGGTGAAGATGGTTGCAATCTAATGTCGGGTGAGAACATGAAGAACACGTGTCTGACCACAAGCTACTTTTTCCTGAACAAAATGAATGTTCATCTCAATATGCTTGGTACGCTGATGTTGCACAAGATTACCAGAGAGATAAATGGTACTAACATTATCACATACACCAAAGTGGCCTGAGGAATAGAAAAATGGAGCCCTAAAAGAAGATTACGGATCCAACACGACTCTGACACAACATTAGCAACACCTATATATTCGACTTCAACACTAGAACGAGAGAGAGGGTGTGTGTGTGTGAGTTGCCTTTTGGAAGACCAAGGGATAAGGTTGTCACCTAGAAAGACACAATAGCCAGATGTGGAGCGTCTAAGGGATAAGGTTGTCACCTAGAAAGACACAATAGCCAGATGTGGAGCATTTGATGTCTGGACATCCACCTCAATTAGCGCCAGTGTATGAGATAAGTTGTGAAATGAATGGGGATGGTGATAGATGTAATCCAAGATATATTGTACCGTGAACATAGCGCAAAATGCGCATTAGAGCTAGCATGTGTTTCATGCGAGGTGTCTTGGTAAATTCTCTGGTTTGACTAATGAGCAAAACCCGCGTATAACAAAAACCTCGTTTAATTACTTAATATTTACACGTAATTCTCTTATTAAATTACAATCCTCGTGGAGACGATCTTTTTATTATTACTTCGACACTATCAGTACACTTGCCGAGAAGTCATCAAGATTTTGACATTGTTACCGGGAATTACAATTTCAACAAGAAAATTTTTGTGGGTAGTTTGTGATTTTTAAATTTTTAAGGATAATTGTGAATTTTTTTTTTGTTGCTACTTAGTTGTTGTTTTCCTAAAATATTTCTTTTAGTTACTTTAGTTTCTAATTTTTAGGTTATTGTTGTAAACATTTAGAATTTTATTTATTATTTTTATATTTATTTTTTGTTTTTAATCTTAGTTTTTAATTTTTAATTTGTAAATTTTATTTTCATCTTTATTTTTTTAAAATTTCTACTCTTATATGTTTCTATTTAGTTTCTATCTAGTTTAGTGCTACTAGGGTGTTTTTCTTTTGATCCACCACCAAGAAAGTCATTCCTTCTAGTAAAGACTTTGAACGAATTCTTGAAGTTTCCTCAAAGCAATTTGTAAGCAATAAACTCAATCATGTAATCATTCAACAAGGATATTAAAGCATAAAAAATGACATTGAAGCATCCAACAAGAACATTCAAGCATCCATAAGGAACATGGAAAATCACATTGGATTGTTATATATACAAGTGGTACCTCGATCAATTGGAGGTTTTAATGCAAATATATTGAATAGTCCTATGGATGATGAAATTGAGGGAGAAGTCCAAAATGAATAAGTAGTTGATGAAGGAGTTGAAAAAGAAAAATTAGAAGAAAAATCCATGCCATCAGATAACAATGAATCAAGAATAGAAGAAGTCAAGGTGGAAAATATATTTGGGAAAAGAGCAAAAATATGTTTTGGATTCAACAATTTGTCTAGATCCAGATATCCAACAAGAAAATCTTCAACAAAATAATTTCCCTAAAAGCTATTGTAGAAACAAGGAAGATGGAAGAAAAGAAATAGATAAAGTATGAGATATCATTTATGCCTTGTTCGTTACTATCAAGCTGAAGAACATATGAATGCCACATGATCAATACCTCAAGTTCATGGAAGTACTATCAAACAAAAGGAAGAAGAAAGATGATGTGTTTTTCGTGTCATAACAGATAATCAAATGGTCAAGCTAAGGGCCTTAAATAAGCGCTTCATAGGAGACAACTCATTGAATTTTAAGTTTTTAGATTTCGTTAGATTTATTTCCATTTTTTGTACTTTGATCTAAGGAAGATTAATAGCTAGCTCTCAACAATGCTCTCCCCATTAGTGCTTTTCTTTGTTTTAAATTAGTAGACTTGTTTGCTTATGTTGTTTCTTTCATATTTAATTTTCTACCTTGCTAGTGTCATCATAAAAAAAAAGAATAAGTCACCAAAAAAATAATAAACAAAAGAGACCAATAGTGAAGTTCCCTTGCAGATTAAAAGTTAATGAAAAAAAGAGAAATCAACTACTTGTACTCAATCTCCAAATACCTCAGTTTAAAAGGTTTGAGCGAAATATTTTCACTGTTTACTTTTCCTTCTTATGAGAGTTTCCATACTTTAGTCTTTTTTTAGAATTTGCCCTATTTCTAATTTTGAGTCTATTGGTCTGATAAATACACATTGAGATAGTTCTTTGTGAAAACTCTAAGCCTTTTAAGCCACCCTGTTTGAATATGATTATATTCGTTGTTTAACCAATTTGAGCTAAACCATTCTTTCGGTGACATAACCTTTATTATATAGTCATTCAATTTGAAAGATAAATTATTTTCACCCTCTTTGGAGTTAGGTAGAAATATTTGTTTTACTTATCTGATGCAAAAGAATAAGTTTAGAATTGCTCTTGAAAGCTAGCAACAAATAAGTTTGGGGTTGGTCGGGTACTAGAGAAATTGGTCAAAAAGATAAAGAAAGAAAAATAAGAAGTTAAAATAGCTTCTTCAAAAAAAATTGTAAAAAAATAAGACCAACAATATGCAATTCTCTATGTCAAATGAATTACAAAAGAGTGATATGAAAAAAATTTGATAGCATTGAAAAAAATTGGGTACCTAACTCCAAAGGTTTAAATATATTATCCTAAATTATTCTACCCTAACATAAAGTGTGAGTTTAAATATGACTTTGATTGTTTGATTAGATTTTTTTTTCAAATTCATTGTTAAATGCTTATGTATGTTGATTGAATGATTACCTTGTCAAATCGAGTGCATAATTGTGAGATGAAAAACAAGTTGAGTACTTTTGTATTTCGGGAGAACTTTTTCGAGTTGATTAGATCGAAGTAGAGAACCGAAGTGTTGATGGGAAAAAGGTGACATTCATTGGTAAGGGCGAGCTTTTTAATTCTAATGAAATGTTCGGTAGATAGGTTACTTGAGGACAATAATAGTCGTCATAACATGATTTTTACAGGAAAATTTGGATGAAATCGAAATATTAACGAGCAAACGTCATGCCAAAATGTGAAGAATTGAGCAAAAACTTATCAAAAGAAAGAAATAAAGATTTAAAAAATTCTGAAGAAATCGTGATGAAACCAACATTTTTCAGCACAATTTATATCAAAATGTCTGTTCAATAATTTATTCATATATAGAGTTTCGTAACTCTATTCATCCCTTGTAGAGTTTGACATAGGGGTGAAGCTTAAAAAAAAAAAAATGTATTGTTATAATTAAGCAAATAAAATATAGATTTACTATTCTTCTTTTTAAGAATATAAATGAATACATATTTATAAGAAATCAAAAATGTAAAAAAATACTATACTCTTTTAAATAGAAGTCTGAAATATAAATAAATCAAAAAATAAAACAAAAGTGAAGATGGTGGAGATACATTAATCTACTTTTATAATAAGTGAATAGAGGAAATCAATTTTTTTTTTTTTTTGTAAATGGCATGTGGACAAAATCCACCACAAAATAAATTAAAAGAAAAAGAGATGATACATAGAAGAAAATAAAAGGGGGAACCAAACCAAAACCCCTTAGTGAAGGATTCTATAATAAGGAAGCCCAATAGAGTTTCTAACAAAATCCATTAGAATCTTCCTATGAACAACCACTACAAGAAATGTTGTTCCCGGCGACATATATTAGCGACGTGGAACACACGTGGCTAAATATTGCCTTTTGTAACGTGACATTCACATCGCTACATATTTTTAAATTTTAAATAACATTATTGACATAAAGTAGTGAGGAGTCAGACATTGGGGTTTGTAAAAATAATTGCGACGTGAGCTAAACGTCACTATATTAAGTTTTTAAATTAAAATAGATAAAGTTATAACATTCACATAGGGGGGAAATTCAAATTTTAAAAAAATTGGTTGTGACGTTTTATACACGCCGCAACTTTTAGAGGTAAAATACAAGGTTACATTAACCTAACATGGTTTCAGCTTTGCAGACAGGAACATTAATTAATGTTACCGTTGTCATGTTGCGACGTGATTCATACGTGGCAAGGTTGCGACGTGATTCTCACGTCGCTGATTAGCTTATTAAATCACGCGTTTTGCTTCTTCCCCTTCTATTATACCATTACCATTTCTTGCAAATTGTTTCCTCTTCCTCTGCAAACACAAACGTCCCCAACCTCTCCCAAAATCCCTAAATTTTTCATTCTCATTTCAATCCCTTACAAGGTATAATTAGGTATTTTTTATAATCTTGTTTTATGTTCATACTGTTTTTTGTTATTAACGGTTTAATTTTTTTTTGTCCATTTAATTTGAAGAAATAAGAATGTGAAGGAGGAGAAGAAAGTGAAGGAGAAGAAAAAGGTGAAGGAGTAGATTGAAGAAGAGGTAAGTTTTTTTTATCTATTTTCAGTTTTTTTTTTTAAAATTTATTTATAATGTGATATATTTTCATAGTTTTGTTAGGTTATATTTTTAATTAGGTTATTTTTTTAAATTAATGATTATAAAACGAAAAATGTTTAGAATATGTTGTTGTTTAAATTATGTTGTTGTTGAAATTTAATTAGGTTATTAAAAATGTTTAGAATAATGTATAAATTCAAAATGTTTAGAAAAACTATTATATATATATATATATATATATATATATATATATATATATATATATATATATATATATATGTTAAATATGTTTTTAAAAATTAATAGAAATACTATTATATATGTATTTTAGAATTTTAAAAGTTAATAGAAAAATAATATATGTTATGTTATTGTTATTATATTAAAAATACATATTTTTAAAAATTAAAATATATATTAAAAGTAGAATATATATTATATATGTATTTTTAAAATGAAATAAAATATAATATGATTATATGTTATATTTATAAAATTGAAATATATGTTATTGTTATTAATTAGGTTTTTTTTAAATTAATTATTATAAAACGAAAAATGTTTAGAATATGTTGTTGTTTAAATTATGTTGTTGTTGAAATTTAATTAGGTTATTAAAAAATGTTTAGGATAATGTATAAATTAAAAATGTCTAGCAAAAATGTTTAGAAAAACTATTATATATATATATATATATATATATATATATATATATATATATATATATATATATATATATATATATATATATATATATTATGTTAAATATGCTTTTCAAAATTAATAGAAATACTATTATATATATTTTAGAATTTTAAAAATTAATAGAAAAAGAATATATGTTATGTTATTGTTATTATATTAAAAATATATATTTTTAAAAATTAAAATATATATTAAAAGTAGAATACATTAATGCAACAATCAATCTTTCTTACTCTTTCAGCAAAGAAGTTGGTGTCGAAGTTGGGCTTAAGAGTAAGAAAGATTGATTGTTGCATTAATGTATTTAACATAGTGATGGATGTGAAAGGCAAAACAAAAGATAATGAAAAGGCCAGACAAGACATGGAAAAATGGTGTAACATAAGAGAGTTGGAGTTGAAGCCTCTACCGAATGGAAAGTTATTAAAACTCAAGGCTTGTTTCACTCTGACTTCCCAAGAAGCTAAAGTTGTTTGTCGATGGCTAAAAGATTTGAGAATGCCTGATGGGTATTCATCGAATTTATCAAGGTGTGCTGACCCTAACACTGGGAAGTTGCATGGAATGAAAAGTCACGATTGTCACATTTTTATGGAACAATTGTTACCAATTGCATTTGGCTCGCTACCCAAACATGTTCTTGATCAACTAACTGAAATTAGTCAGTTTTTTAGAGATATTTGTGCGTCAGCTATAAAAGTGGAAGAAATCATGAAGTTGGACCAAAACATTGCAATCATTCTTTGTAAGTTGGAACAAGTTTTTCCGCCTGGTTTCTTGGTGGACCAGTTCAATATAGGTGGATGTATCCGTTTGAAAGGTTCATGGGTGATTTAAAGCGATCAGTGAAGAATAAAGCAAGAGTTGAAGGTTCTATATGTGCACATTACCTGCATCGAGAAACATCACATTTTTGCAGTCATTCTTTCAATCACTTGATGTTAACTCCTAGAACCATACGGAATCCGGTAAATGTCAACCAGAGGAGTCAATTCATCTTATCAGTATTTGGTCTTCCAGGTCGACCTTCTGGAAAGAAGAGTGTGCATTAGTTGACCCAGAAAGAAATGCAATCCGCACATGTCCATGTCTTGATCAACTGCGTTGAAGTTAAACAATACCTTGAGTAAGTTTACCCAATTTTTAAAACATAAGAGAATGATATGGATAGCGAAGATGAAAAATAACTAAACATTGAGTGTAATATGTATTAAATATCTATTTATATGTTAATGAATATCTATTAAATATCTATTTATGTGTTAATGAATATATATTGATCTTAATGAATTTATTATCTTTGTTGGTGAATAATAAAATAGGTAACATGCCACCTAAGAGTAAAGATAGTGGTTAGAAGTCCCAACGTCCGAGGATAGTAGTATGTGACGCGCCTCACACAGCCGCGTGTCCCCGCCCTCAGAGTCATGTTGATCCTATGTCTCTAGCCAGTACTCAGGCTTTTACCCCATTACTCTCCTCCCACACATTCCCGCCTGGGGTACCTGCATCTTTCCAGTACTCAGCGGTACCGCCATCCTTCTAGCACTCTGGTGTGCCCTCGTCCTTCCAGCAGGCAGGAGGACCTAGCTTTCCATTCACACATACTGGTGTGCCCCCGCTCAGCTTTCCATTCTCCCATACTGGCATGCCTTCATTCTTCCAGCAGACTGGAGGATCTGGTTTTTCATATCCCATCCAGATGACTTCATCCTTCCAGCAGATGGGAGGATCCAGCAGTACACGTCCGACATAGGCTGGACGATCTCCTAGTCCATGCCCCACACAGGCTGGACAATCTCCCCGTCCACGTCCCACACAAGCTGGAGGATCTCCTAGTCCACGCCCCACACAGGTTGGAGGCTCACGCACCCCACATCCCACACATGTACCAGCACGTGGGGTTGATGAGGCAGTTGATGAGATAGATTGAGCTGATTTTCGTGGGAGGGATGATCCCGATGAGATTCATGTCGTTGACGGTAGATTTTGGATTCAGCCCGAAGAAAGCAAGTAAGTTTCCTATTTAAAAAATTTTATAGTATGTATACATTTTCATATTTTATATAAATTTATATCTAACATTTTCATTTTTTGTTTCAGTTTTATGCTGAGTCGAACTGCTGCTAGGATTGTTAACTATATAATTCAGCAGATGTATAAATCAACTTTTAAGAGCTATGGGGACGTCAAAAATAAAGACGAATGGTTTAGAATGTTTAAGGTATTGTTATTTATATAGGTTGTGCATTTAATTTATATTTTAGTTATGGTTATTTAAATAAAATTCTCATTATAATTACTTAACATTTTATTTTAATGTCATACAACATTATTGCAGGAGAAATGTGTGTGGGATCCTTTTATTTTATTTTATAAAGTTTATTATATGAATTTATTTTATAAAATTTTATTATATAAATTTTATTATATAAATTATATTTTATAGATTTTATTATATAAATTTTATTTTATAGATTTTATTATATCAATTTTATTATATAAATTTATTATACATAAATTTTATTATATAAATAAATAAATAAATTATATAAAACCAAATGCATCCTGCGTGTTAATTTTTTTTAAAAAAAAAAGCATTTAATGTAGCAAAGTGGAAACCACGTCGCTACATTGGTCAACAAACACACTTCTCAACACCTGCCACACCTGCTGTGTGTGCAGGAAGTTGTTTCCTATGTAATCATATTGCGACGTGGGAGTCACGTCGCTACTTTCTGACGTGGTCTCCACGTTGCTACATAGTTGCCACTTTAGCTCCTGCGACGTGTTGGCCCACGTCGCTATTTTTTGGTTGCCACGTGATGTTGCATGTTGCAACGTGTTATCCACGTCGCTGCAGAGCATATTTTTTGTAGTGAACATTCCACCAAATAAAATCTTGAACATGTAAGTCTAAGTTAGCTAGCCTATCCGCACATTGATTTCCTTCCCTATAGATGTGAGTGACCAAAAAGTTAATAGATCTAGAAAAATGCAGAATATTCTCCCACCTGTTTCGAATCGCCCAAGGAACGATGTGGGGTTTGGTGAAGGCAAGGACCACCATCTTAGAATCCGTCTCAAGCCAAAGATTACTCCAATTTTTCTGTTGGACAATTTCCATGGCAATTATAGCACCATACAACTCAGACAAGAAAGCATTCCCTGTACCAAGAAACTTAGAGAAACTACCTAGATGGTTTCCCATGTGGTCTCTATAGATACCGCCACAAGCCGCACGCAAAGGCACTCTGGAGGATGCGCCATCTGGTTACATTTTATCCAATACAGAATCGGAGGATGCCACAAAAATTCCTTGACAGTAACAACTTTAGGGGGATTGACTTTTATATTGAAACATTTGAGAAGCTGGAAATTCAGGATAGAATTCGACCCTGCCGATGGAGAGGAGTTACCAGTTGAAGCGACATCAACCTTGACCTCGTTAAGGAACCAAGTCCAAATAATATTCTTGTCCTCAAACCGAATTAAATTCCTAGCTTTCCAAATCCTACTAATAATACTAAGGACCGCGACAATCAACACCACTTTTCCTTGAGCAGACGTTAGCAAGGAGTAAGCGGACCAAACATCCTCAACCGAACTCAAGCTCTGAGACATAACTGGCGATAAAAAACTCCAAAATCTAGCAGCAAATGAGCAAGAGAAGAACAAGTGATCAGAGGTTTCCTCATTAGAGCCACAAAGATTGCAAATTAAAGGAAAATGTAAGCCCCTAATCTTCAGATTTTAGTCCGTCAAGACCTTATCGTGAAGCAGCCTCCAAAAGAGCAGAGAATACGAGGTAGGAAATCAAAATTTTAAATAAGGGTATAGAGGATAAATTGATAAAAAAAAAATGCATATATTAAAATAACATGAGAGAGAGTTGGTGACAATGTCAGAAAAAGTAAAAAAATAGTACTAATATACTAATATTGATTCGATTGTGTCATATTAATACAAACTCTATAATAAAAATGATTTGACAGATGGTTCAATTGAAAGCGGGAATAGTTGTTGTGGTGAAATAATGTAATTAATTGTTTTAAATCAGATGATACAAAATTTGTCAAAAAAAAATCAGATGATACAATTAGTTGAGAAAAGCAAAAAAAATAGACCACAAATAATATTGAAATGGTGACGTGGCAGATAAGAAAGGATAGAGATATATTTTCTAAAACATCTTGAGTTATGCCTCAGTCACTTTAATATTGTAAAATAATTTTATATTATTGTCAAATAATATATCAACAATATTGTCATGTCATTTAAATAATTTTAAAATATAAACTGATTTTATATTTTCTCAAACATCTTTCTTATATATGTTATAGATATTTTTAGTATTTAATTGATTTTTTTAATGGGTATAATGATTCTTAGAGCCGTCTTTAACACCGTGTAAAGCAGACTATCATACAAGTCTTTAAAATTTCACGGTTAAATCGTAATTAAATAGAGTCTAATAGATCTTTGTTACTATTAAAATATGGGTAAATAGAGTCTCTAATTTTTTGTCATAGTTGAACAATGACTAAACTAAAGAGGGATTCCAAAAACTTCAAAAACTTGAGACGACTCTGCTGATTTCGATAAAATTTTGATATGATTAATGGATAAAAAATATACTTATTCGGACAAGATTCTGATTGATACTCTCTCCGTTTCACAATGAGTGTCATTTTAGCAAATAAAATTTGTTTCAAAATAAATGTCATTCCCACTTTCAATATATTTATAAGGTTAATTTAGTAAATATACAATATCACATGAAAATATTATTACATTTTGTAATTTGTGTGCAAAATTTTTAAAACTTTAAATGATATGAAACGGAAGAATATAATGGTTTAAAAAAAAATGTATTTATGGTCTAGTTGAGTTATACTACTTCCGGTCCTATTTATAAGAAAAATTTCTCTTTTTAGATACATTGAATAAATAATATATCTAAACAGTATGTTGTCGAGATACATTATTTATTCAATGTATCTTAAAAAATAATATTTTCTTATAAATGGGACTAGAGGGAATAATAGTTATGGTTTAAAAAAAAAATATTTATGGTATAGTTGAGTTGTAGTATTTATGGTTAAAAAAAATGTATTTTTGGTGTAGTAGTTGAGGAGTCATGCTATCTTTACACTAAAAAGATACACCTGATCCTACACCGTACCAGTTATATGACTGCTTTAGCACTATTCTTTATTTGCTCTTATTTCAACAAATCAATAAAATAATAAACAAAACAAAAACAACATATATTATACGGTGTAGTGTCAGAATTAAGTGTAAGTTTAGCATTCTTGTAAAATGAAATGTGTAGGTAGGTATGTATTTCTATTTATATTTGTAATAAAAATCCAATCAGAATCTGCAGGGAAAAAAACAGTGAAAAAATTACATTGAAATCCCTAAAACTCTCACTCTATCCCTAGTGCCGTCTTCACCTTCCATGTTTGTCCAAATTTGCTCACATAGCCTCACATCATCTTACAAGTTCCGTTCCAATCACCTCACATCACATGGGTCTTCCCCATTTATTAAACTTCTAACTGAATACACACATGACTTCTCTATAACCTGTTGCCCAACATTTAACACAACCTATTCAAACATAAACCTATCCACTTTCTCTCTCTGTATTCACCCGTAATAATGGATTACATACATTTCTTTCTAGTAGCAACAGCCACTCTAGGTTTCATATCCATATCCAAATCTCTCTTCCATTTCCTCACCTGGCTTTACGCCATCTTAATCCGCCCAACAAAGCATCTCAAACACTACGGTTCATGGGCCATAATCAGCGGCTCTACCGACGGGATCGGCAAATCCATGGCTCTAGAGTTGGCATCCAACGGACTCAACATTCTCTTACTCGGCCGAAATCCTCTCAAACTCGAAGCAACCTCAAAAGAGATACTTAATAAATTCAGAACCGTCGAAGTTAAGTGTGTTGTTGTAGACTTACAGAACAATACCGAAGATGAAATAATGAGAAAAATTGAAGAAGCTATGGATGGTTTAGATGTTGGAATCCTAGTTAACGGGGCTGGTGTAGCCTATCCTTATGCAAGATATTTTCATGAGGTTGATTTGGATTTGATGGATTCTATCATTAAGGTTAACATAGAAGGAGCAACTTTGGTTACAAAAGCTGTGATTCCTAGTATGATTAAGAAGAAAAAAGGTGCTATTGTTAACATTGGTTCAGGTTCCACTGCGGATAAAGTGGGAAATAAATGTCATTCCCACTTTTTTTTTTAATAATGATGGATATTTTTTTAATTTTATCCTTCAATTATTACTCTGTACACTACTTTCAATATATTTATAAGGTTAATTTAGTAAATATACAATATCACATGAAAATATTATTACATTTTGTAATTTGTGTGCAAAATTTTTAAAACTTTAAATGATATGAAACGGAAGAATATAATGGTTTAAAAAAAAATGTATTTATGGTCTAGTTGAGTTATACTACTTCCGGTCCTATTTATAAGAAAAATTTCTCTTTTTAGATACATTGAATAAATAATATATCTAAACAGTATGTTGTCGAGATACATTATTTATTCAATGTATCTTAAAAAAGAATATTTTCTTATAAATGGGACTAGAGGGAATAATAGTTATGGTTTAAAAAAAAATTATTTATGGTATAGTTGAGTTGTAGTATTTATGGTTAAAAAAAATGTATTTTTGGTGTAGTAGTTGAGGAGTCATGCTATCTTTACACTAAAAAGATACACCTGATCCTACACCGTACCAGTTATATGACTGCTTTAGCACTATTCTTTATTTGCTCTTATTTCAACAAATCAATAAAATAATAAACAAAACAAAAACAACATATATTATACGGTGTAGTGTCAGAATTAAGTGTAAGTTTAGCATTCTTGTAAAATGAAATGTGTAGGTAGGTATGTATTTCTATTTATATTTGTAATAAAAATCCAATCAGAATCTGCAGGGAAAAAAACAGTGAAAAAATTACATTGAAATCCCTAAAACTCTCACTCTATCCCTAGTGCCGTCTTCACCTTCCATGTTTGTCCAAATTTGCTCACATAGCCTCACATCATCTTACAAGTTCCGTTCCAATCACCTCACATCACATGGGTCTTCCCCATTTATTAAACTTCTAACTGAATACACACATGACTTCTCTATAACCTGTTGCCCAACATTTAACACAACCTATTCAAACATAAACCTATCCACTTTCTCTCTCTGTATTCACCCGTAATAATGGATTACATACATTTCTTTCTAGTAGCAACAGCCACTCTAGGTTTCATATCCATATCCAAATCTCTCTTCCATTTCCTCACCTGGCTTTACGCCATCTTAATCCGCCCAACAAAGCATCTCAAACACTACGGTTCATGGGCCATAATCAGCGGCTCTACCGACGGGATCGGCAAATCCATGGCTCTAGAGTTGGCATCCAACGGACTCAACATTCTCTTACTCGGCCGAAATCCTCTCAAACTCGAAGCAACCTCAAAAGAGATACTTAATAAATTCAGAACCGTCGAAGTTAAGTGTGTTGTTGTAGACTTACAGAACAATACCGAAGATGAAATAATGAGAAAAATTGAAGAAGCTATGGATGGTTTAGATGTTGGAATCCTAGTTAACGGGGCTGGTGTAGCCTATCCTTATGCAAGATTGCAAGATATTTTCATGAGGTTGATTTGGATTTGATGGATTCTATCATTAAGGTTAACATAGAAGGAGCAACTTTGGTTACAAAAGCTGTGATTCCTAGTATGATTAAGAAGAAAAAAGGTGCTATTATTAACATTGGTTCGGGTTCCACTGTTGTTCTTCCTTCTTACCCTCTTGTCACACTTTATGCAGCATCAAAAGCGTAAGTACTTTCATAAATGCATCTTTTCTATTCATCAATCGCTTCATCAATCGCTTAATTAAAGATCTGTTAATTACTTTAATTAGGAACAAATTTGAATGTAGATATTGATGCTGATTTTACAGGTATCTTGCTATGTTCTCTGCATGCACCAATTTGGAATACAAACATCAAGGAATTGACATCCAGTGTCAGGTTCCGTTGTATGTGTCGACGAAAATGACAAGGATGAAGGCGTCTCTGTTTGTTCCAACACCAGATGTATATAGCAAAACATGCATGAAATGGATTGGTTATGAGAAACTGGTTGTGCCATACTTATTCCATTCTCTGCAATCATTTGTCATAAGGGCGATTCCTGATGTGTTGTTGGATTCTTACATGCTCAGTTATTTTCTTTCCTGGCGAAAAAGAGGACTTTTCAAGGACTCCAAAATCAAAGCAGCTAGTAAATCTGAAGCAAATTAGCATTGATGATGATGATGCCGAATTTAGTTTTCTGTTTCTGCTCAATCAACATTCTGCGAAAATTTAGAGTTATGATGGTTCTGGTGGATTGATTACATATGTAGTTTCTTTTTTTTCTTGTACTTTCTCTTCTCGATCATTTGCTTAAAATTTTATTTCTGCATCCATTATAATTGAAAATTGGACCAAGGCCACCTCAAGGAGATGAGACTCCGCTAGAGATAAGTAGAAATGTGAATAATTTACTTGAAAATGGTGTTGAATAGTCTATCCGAGTTTGATTGAATTTATCTTAGTAAGTGCGAATTTGATGTAAAAACGGACATGCAACGTACACTAGAACTCTATTAGTTCTTATACTCCGAATCCAGCCAGAGTCGCAAAAATGAACAGGACCAACCGGTTCAACTTGATAGAGATGTAGATCCGGTTCAACTTGGTAGAGAGATGTAGAAGTTATATAAATTCTGTTTTAGAGAAGATTATAGAAAAGTAAAAAAATATATATTAATGTTATAGTTTAGAGTATTTTTTTATCAAAGAGAAATAAAGAAGAAGAAGTGACCTTTCATAAGTAAGAAATAAAAACATGATGGAGAGTGGAAGAGAATTTTTGACAGTTAGTTATGACTAGGTTGGGTTTGGGTCAAAATTATATGTATTTTTTATGTTTAGTATTTATAATTTTTTTAAAAATATTTTATAAATATTACCGGTTTTAATTATCGAGTTTAAATTGGATAAAAAATGTCCGTATCGAAATCTCATATCCTTTAATTTCTTAATGATTAATTGATTGGTCATTACCATCTGTGTCTTCTTGTCTACCTACCTACCGATGATTAATGGAAATCAAATCCCTCAGTATCATACCAGTCATTTATGGTTATTTATATGCCTTCAATGCTCTGTTTACCAGTCATTTATGGTTATTTATACGCCTTCAATGCGCCTTTTCTGTCTGATATCATACCAGTACTCCTTTAATACTCTGTTTATGGGTTAAATGCATTAATCAATGTTGAAATGCATTAATCAAAATTGAAATATATTGATCTTGGGTCGGCCGAGTCATTTTACTTTTAGTTAAGTAGAATGAATTCCGAATTATCTCGTCTAACCATTTTTAAAAGGTGGTCTTTGTGCTCTTTTATTCATTGTTAAATCTTTATTGTCAAAAAGAATTAAAACCTTTATTGTCGAAAACAATTAGTTTGTTCACTAGTTTATAAATTAAAAAGAAATTTTAAATTTTGATAGTTGTTATAAATAAAAGTAAATTATTTTTTAACTATAATACTAATATTTGTAATATATCTTTCTTTTAACTAAAAAAAATATAGTTAAATGACATTTTATATTGAATACTAATAAAAATAATTTATAAGATTTTATATATCTTCTTTTGACGAAAAGATATATATAGTTAAATGACACTTTATTGTATAAAAAATCATAATAACTAATTTTGGCATATGTCAAATAACAATAATAATATTGTATTTTATTTTATGTTTTTTTAAAAGAAAAATACCTTCCGTGGTCATTTAGTTTAAAATATAATATTCCAACTTTTTACAAAAAAAATATATTATTTTGAAATTAGAACAGAGTTCTTATTTATGCTAAACTATGGTTGTGATTTATATTTTAAAATTATATTAGATGTGAATTATTAATCGTTTAATTAAAATTAATTCCAATAAAATAAATGACAATATTTTTTTTTTCAAAATAAGTTAGTGTAATAATTTATCTAATAAAATTAGTTGATATTTTAAATTAGCATGAATAAATGTATGAATAGATTATGTGTTATAAATTTTTTTTAAATATTTTATATATATTACGAGTTTTAATTATCTGGTCATTTCTTAATGATTAATTGATTGGTCATTATAATATGTGTCTTCTTGTCTACCTGACGATAATTAATGGAAATCAAATCCTTTTTGTTTTTTTGTCTGATACCATATCAGTCATTTATTGTTATTTACAAGCCTACAATGCTCTGTCAGTCATTTATGGTCATACGTCTTTCATGCTCTGTTTGTTACCAAATTAAACCTTGACCCCTTAAAAAAAAAATTCTGTTTTCAGGAAAACAATCAAAAATTTGTGAACCCAATTGCATGAGGTTACCATGGGAGCAAGCTACCAAACGAACTGCACAGATTGTCTGTTATAAGTTATGACTTTTATATACTTATACTAACATTAAAACAATAATTTAAACGTTATCAATAACTTAAAAATTTAAACGTTAACATTAAAACAATAATTTTTTAAACTTTTTTTATAAACTAACATATTAATAAACTACCTATATATACCTATATATGTATAAAACGTTTTCAAAAAACCTGGGCAATAAAAATGTTAAAAATGTTTATTAAAATGTTATAATAAAAATGTTTATTAAAATGTTAAAAATATTTATTATTAAAAAAATGTTTATTAAAATATTAAAATCATTATTTAAAATTAAAAATATATAATGTTTATATAAAATAGCTGTACATATTAAATACATTTAAACATAATTCTAAAAAAAGTTAATTAAAAACGTTAATTAAATATTTTATAAAAAAACGTTAATTAAAATACTTTTAAACATTAATAAATATATAGATTTAAAATATTTAAAATATTTAAAAACGTTAATAAATATATGGATATAAAATATTTAAAATATTTTATTAAAAACGTTAATAAATATTTTATTAAAAACGTTAATAAATTTATTATAAATATTTAAAATATTTTATTAAAAACGTTAATAAATTTTTTAAATATTTCTGCTAAATATTTTTAAAAAATTTATAAATATTTCTGCTAAAAAAAATTTAAATATTTTTAATAAAAACGTAAATAAAAACGTTAATAAATATATATATATATATATATATATATATATATTGTAATATCCCACATTAATCCAAGCAAGATTATATATGTTTATGAAGTGCCAAGAAGGAGTTATAGAATTAATCCCTAATTTAGGAAGTGGTTAGTTGAAATGGAATGAGATTGGTTAGAAGCAAACCAAATGGCAATATTGTAGTTATGACTTAGTTGGAGGATAAATTGGACATTTATCTCTAATTGCATGGGCTTAAGGCTATTAGGTAAGAGCACTATTTTCTAATTCAGATTTTTATCAAAGTGAAGGAGTTAGAAACATAAGGAGAAAGAACAATCAAGCCCAACAAGTGCATTTTCGTATTCCATGGTGCAGCTTCACTAAAACAGGTATAACTCTCAACTCGTAACTCCGATTGAGCTGATTCCGGTCCCATTGGATAGCTAACGAATTTCTCTTCGATTTGCACCTATGGTTCGCCTTTATAGCTTCTGATTCGAAGGAGAAAACTGACCTTGAAGTTGTGTCAGTGATGCTGAAAGTGTGAAAGAGGGATTACGGGTTTGTTCTTGTTGGAGATGAAGATTTGATCAAGAAGGAAGTTTAGTGGAAGCAAGAACACAATCTCAACCTCCATTTTAGCAAGGTGAGTCCTTTAGATAGAACTTGGGTAGGATTTGGGGAAGAATGCATGTCAAGGGTTTAGATTGAGATAAACATATTGCATGCTTAAATGAATGATAAATGTGATAAATTGCTAATTGGTAATTTTATGTAATGCATGCTTGATTTAATGCTTAGATTGTGTTTTATGTATGTAATGTGTACATTAGATCACTATTGCATGTTGGAAATCCGTTCAGAATTGAATCATGATGATTGGAATTGATATAGGACAATTGGGACTGGTTTAGAGCTCCTAAAAATGCAGAAAAATAGTTCTGGTTCAGTGTAACCGGTTACGGTTGTTGGTGTAACCGGTTACGCTGCTGAAAATGCAATTCTGGGCTGTTTTTCGTGCCCGTAACCGGTTACGGTTTTGGCGTAACCCGTTACGCTGGGTAAAAAGGGAAAAATCAGCAAACTTCATAAATTTGTAACTTTCGGCTCGGGTATCGGAATTGCGCAAACTTTATATCGTCGGAAAGCTGGCGACGTCTACTTTCTAATAAAATTGGTCCCCAAACCAGAATGTTTGGTTTAATTATATTTTATCCCCACTTAGTGAATCAATGAATTAGTATGGAACTTATGTCTTTACCAATTGATTAATAATTTTTATGTTAAGCATGGCATAGTTTATTTATTGCTTATTATGATTGTGATACCCATATTTGAAAGCGTTATGCCATTATGTTTTATACATGATAATCTATGGACTCCATCGTTTTGGTTAAACGATTGGATTGATTGCATTGTTGTGACCTTGACTTTATGTCATATTTTGTATGCTTGAATCGAAGTGGCCGGCAGGCTAGATTGGGATATACCTCTTACTATGAAGTCAAGGTATTTTCCCGGACCATGTAGTCCAATGGAATAACCCGTTCATGTGTATTGTTCGATATGGTGTGCATCTGAGCTACCGTTGCAGTGTGCTCGTGAGTTTCCGTACGGGGTTCTACTCACTTGGCGTTAACACACTTGCGTGCTCGGTATGGTGGGGTTATGCGGCCAAGTAGGCTAATGCATAATGAGATAACTCACCTCTAGTAAAGTCACGTAGACTAATACTAGGCTTTCGCCCGATGGGCTCAGGCGTCAAGGTGGCGGTTTGTACTCGGCGTAACTCACTAGCGTGAAGGAGGTTAACGGGATAATGACGCCAATTAGGCCAGGTCATGGTACGGCCATTTAGGCTTGTGGACTCGTTTAACCATTCTGCAGTGTGCTTGTACAAGTCCCTTGACAAATAGGCAGGAGGTTACTCATCGAGGATGCATTTATTCCATAATCCTAGCCGGGGTTGTTTACACTTCTGGATTCCCCGTATGCGGATGCGGGTTTGCATACTTGTTTGCTATACAATGTGTATTTTCTTGAGACAAGTCCAATGGTGGATAAGTCGCCTTGTTTGCTCCGTACTTGTACCGGATGTGAGGTTGAACCCCGGATCAATGGTGGATTCGGTTTTTGATGCATGTACCCTGTAGGACCGAGTGGACCCATAGGATAGGAGGACTCACTGAGATTTAGTAATCTCACCCCAATCAACTTATATTTTTTCAGGTGCAGTTTAGTAGTGTTTGGTCAGTAGCAGGTTTGGACTGAAGACTTGGAAGTGGTGATGGCTCAGAGACCTCGTCAGATCTTATTTTCCGCTGTGCAGATCCATTGAAGACACATGTTTTGTAATTATCAATATTATTTCATGTTGTATTTATATGGATCATCTTGTATCTTTAGCTTTTGTATGTACTCAAATACCAATTTTTAACGTCACGTGCATAATATACTAGTCAATTATGTATGGGGTGTTACAGTTGGTATCAGAGCAGGTCGATTCTCGGCCGAGCCATGAGACATCACTAGCAATTCTTTTCCTCCTCTCAAGTGTGTGTTGCTAGCCTGATTTTACTGATATCTCATTCAGTTGTTGAACTTGATCAACTCATCGACTGAGTGTGAGACAGTAGGATTACGGCAGGGCCGCCACGAGGACTCGTAAACCTGTAAGTGTTGTGAACCCAAGTAGTTGAAGTGGGATGAGTAATGAATTGTTGGACGTTTTAAGCGGATAATATTGGAGTTGTCAGACTTAAGAGGAAAGCGTTTGACGCGGAGTAGTGATACCCAAACTGTCAAGGCGTGGATCGGGACAACTAGAACCCCCTGGATTCTGATTGGACGAAGTGAAGATTTCTCTAAGTCTTTGTAATAGCAAGGGAAATCCAAATAGGGATGAGTAGGAGCCTTGTTAGTGGGATTCTCCGAAGGTGTTGAGCTGAGAATTAGTAGGATTCAGTCCTGATGATGCTGCCAGTGTTAAGTGTGACAGGTGAGCTGATAGGACAAAATGACCTCTGGAAATGCAGATAGAAGAGTTAGACCTTTATGATTGCGCTGGTACGGACAGTAATTGGATGGATGAAGTATTAGATCCTGATCCAACTTGGAGTACCCTAAGCGAGGGTAGTTACCTAGTAGATGTTGGTGGAATGTATGAGTGTGGTAACTTAGATTGGCGAAGCTTGAATACCTTGTCGGCGGAAGAGGACATGCATTTCCGTTCTTATCATTTTGTATTTAAGTTCTAGAACTACGCTAGATGGAATATGAAATGATGCATAAGCGTGAAATGCAGTGACCTAAGTTCTTGTTAGTTGTTGTTTGTCTGACCCCGAGTGAAGCCATAGAACTACGCTTGGCGTTGGGCGTTCAGGCGAGTAAGAACTAAGATCTATCTGGAACGACAGTAGGATAATCGCAGTTGAGTTGGTTGTTAGGAACCATTTTATTCCTATCTGGACTGAATTATCCTTGGAATCTCATGCATGCGTGGGACGAGTGGGTACACGCACTGCATGGTAATCCGAAGTTGAACTTCAAATCTTCGTGCTAGGAGTTTTGGCTTTCCAAGTAAGTGAACCTTGAAGTGTAACACTCTCAGGTTTTAGCATCCTGAGTAGTGTGATTCGAAAGACTTGAGGAACGATGAATCTGTTGGAGGCCTGTTCAGACACTTGTCGGTTGTGACTTTAGGATACGCGTGGAGATCATTATACGCCACTGAGGTAGGTTACCTAGATACATGGCCTCGGAGTTGGACCACCATGTTGGTACTACCAGACGCGTATAATGCCACAGTATCGCTATCGTGCACAAGGATGTGTGAGTCATCTTTTTCTGACATGTGTGGGACAAAGGTGATCTGAAGTTCAAGGTAGAATTCTGATTTGGCACTTGTGAGATGCAGATCCAGACTCTCATAAGGTATATGGGATAAAGATCCATACGTCGCGCTCGATAGTAGAGGAATAACTGGACAGGCGATGGTGTGATAGATCAACATCCAATACTATACTTATGGAGACCCTGAGTGATCGTGATCGCGTGAGTCAGTATCAGATTGTACCTTGGGATATCCTTGTTTCATGAAGCGTTAAGTTGGCAATTTTGCATGAGTGCCTAGAGTGAAACTTATGTGCGGTCATGATATCCTGGTCAGCATGGTGAGTGGCTATCATGTACCATTGGCGACCGATGATGGAATATGCAAGTTGTATCTTGGATCGGCTCGATGTGTGATGTGTCCGGTAAGGTATTGCTAGATAATATGAGTGGAGAAGTGTTAATCTTGGTAAAGCACGGACATTTTGGTTTGAGAACTGCTAAGGAGTTTATAAGAGAGATGTTCAAAGTGCAAAGTGCAATTTCTTGCATTGTGGCTACACTCAGACCGTTGGAAGCACTGCAATGAAGGATGCAGCCGCCGAGGAAATCAGTTTGGTTCGGAGGTAGAACAAACATTAGATGACTGTGTGAATGGAGTGTGGCTATGGGAGTATTGTTATATCGGTAAGTTGCACGAGTTGTCAGAGGTGATACTACACTAAGAGAATGAAGGTGTATGGCTGGGGTAGAAGTTGTGTAAAACTGCTAGAATTATCATGAACTGCAGTATGTCGTGAAGGATTCGATATACCGGTTGAGCAACAAAGATTTGTTATAATGAAAAACATAGCAGATGTACACTGTGGAAATCAGTGACAAGGACGAACCTCTAAGTCAGTGAGTGTTTGGGTTTCAATGTCCTGAGGATGAAACGTGTACCTAAGTTGTGGTAGATGAACTATATGGAATGGCAGAGTAAGTAGAAGCGTGATTCTGGAAAGTACGCAACTTCGAAAAGTAGTAGTCGACGATGGATGTATATGGAGTTCTGGAACGTGTTGTAATTGGATAACTGTGGATAAGGAACTGTTGTGTAGTAATGGAAACTAAGTGAATTATGGATAATGTGACTCAGAGGATTTCAAGGTGTGTGACTTGTTGGGATCAGAGTAGCGCAACGGATCAAGGAAGAATCAGATGAGTCTGAGGTAGGAACGAACGGACTGTTTTTGGGACTTTACGTTAGGATGAAAGTATCTTCCTAAGGGAAACTGTCAAAGCAGCGTTTCGTTCATTCCGGTCACTTGAGGATTCACCATAAACTCGAGAGGTGTTATCTATGGACCAGCTTAGGAATACTTTTGTGGATGGCATGCAGTACGACGTTCGTAGGTCATCAGTTTAGCTTGCGAGTCACAAGGGTTGGACTGAGTATCAGACTGTCGAAATGCTGAAGGCTAGAGAGGACATTCAGTTGGCGCAAGTTCTTTGTGGTTATGCCTTGTGTACTATGATTGTACAGGAAGACTGGTACAATGGTTACAGGTCAGTTGTTAAATTTCGCCTCTCATCAGTAGAATCATGTGCGAAGTTGTCGAATGTCAAGGCTATAGTTGCAAGATGATTACACCTTCGCGGTTCACGGTGGCAGTTGTATAAGTAAAGGTAAAATTGGGACAATCATCCTAAGACTTTAGGAATCAGAGGTTAAGACCGAGGAATTTGGAGATTACCTAATGACTTTGTATGGACTCGAGTGGAGAATAATTTGAAGTGTTATCGCAGAAGCGAGGTTGTGGCGGTAATTCTCGAATAGGAAGTAATTCAAGGAGCTGACTGAATCAGTAATGTTTGTTGAGCAAGGGTGAACACACCAGAGAATGAAACGAAGGATATCTGACATGAGTGGATTATTAGAGTTTTTGAATTTCTGGAGATTCAGTGCAGAGCAGTGAAGGTCAAGGACACTGGAAGGATCTTTTTCCAGGTATGTCTAGACGAAGTACCTGAATAGACGTGTTGCTTGACGGTTAAGGTTCTAACCATGCATAGTGGGACGCAGATGTTTTGGCAGAATATGTTTCTTCATATGGAATGACCCTCATACAGAGTAGTGAGATTATCTAAAGCGAAAGGTAAGGAACATTTCTTCCCCTGACTGGTATAGATTTGGACATGTTGTTTCCATGGTGACTGGAAAGAATTCGAGGACGAATTCAATTTAAGGGGGGGAGAATGTAATATCCCACATTAATCCAAGCAAGATTATATATGTTTATGAAGTGCCAAGAAGGAGTTATAGAATTAATCCCTAATTTAGGAAGTGGTTAGTTGAAATGGAATGAGATTGGTTAGAAGCAAACCAAATGGCAATATTGTAGTTATGACTTAGTTGGAGGATAAATTGGACATTTATCTCTAATTGCATGGGCTTAAGGCTATTAGGTAAGAGCACTATTTTCTAATTCAGATTTTTATCAAAGTGAAGGAGTTAGAAACATAAGGAGAAAGAACAATCAAGCCCAACAAGTGCATTTTCGTATTCCATGGTGCAGCTTCACTAAAACAGGTATAACTCTCAACTCGTAACTCCGATTGAGCTGATTCCGGTCCCATTGGATAGCTAACGAATTTCTCTTCGATTTGCACCTATGGTTCGCCTTTATAGCTTCTGATTCGAAGGAGAAAACTGACCTTGAAGTTGTGTCAGTGATGCTGAAAGTGTGAAAGAGGGATTACGGGTTTGTTCTTGTTGGAGATGAAGATTTGATCAAGAAGGAAGTTTAGTGGAAGCAAGAACACAATCTCAACCTCCATTTTAGCAAGGTGAGTCCTTTAGATAGAACTTGGGTAGGATTTGGGGAAGAATGCATGTCAAGGGTTTAGATTGAGATAAACATATTGCATGCTTAAATGAATGATAAATGTGATAAATTGCTAATTGGTAATTTTATGTAATGCATGCTTGATTTAATGCTTAGATTGTGTTTTATGTATGTAATGTGTACATTAGATCACTATTGCATGTTGGAAATCCGTTCAGAATTGAATCATGATGATTGGAATTGATATAGGACAATTGGGACTGGTTTAGAGCTCCTAAAAATGCAGAAAAATAGTTCTGGTTCAGTGTAACCGGTTACGGTTGTTGGTGTAACCGGTTACGCTGCTGAAAATGCAATTCTGGGCTGTTTTTCGTGCCCGTAACCGGTTACGGTTTTGGCGTAACCCGTTACGCTGGGTAAAAAGGGAAAAATCAGCAAACTTCATAAATTTGTAACTTTCGGCTCGGGTATCGGAATTGCGCAAACTTTATATCGTCGGAAAGCTGGCGACGTCTACTTTCTAATAAAATTGGTCCCCAAACCAGAATGTTTGGTTTAATTATATTTTATCCCCACTTAGTGAATCAATGAATTAGTATGGAACTTATGTCTTTACCAATTGATTAATAATTTTTATGTTAAGCATGGCATAGTTTATTTATTGCTTATTATGATTGTGATACCCATATTTGAAAGCGTTATGCCATTATGTTTTATACATGATAATCTATGGACTCCATCGTTTTGGTTAAACGATTGGATTGATTGCATTGTTGTGACCTTGACTTTATGTCATATTTTGTATGCTTGAATCGAAGTGGCCGGCAGGCTAGATTGGGATATACCTCTTACTATGAAGTCAAGGTATTTTCCCGGACCATGTAGTCCAATGGAATAACCCGTTCATGTGTATTGTTCGATATGGTGTGCATCTGAGCTACCGTTGCAGTGTGCTCGTGAGTTTCCGTACGGGGTTCTACTCACTTGGCGTTAACACACTTGCGTGCTCGGTATGGTGGGGTTATGCGGCCAAGTAGGCTAATGCATAATGAGATAACTCACCTCTAGTAAAGTCACGTAGACTAATACTAGGCTTTCGCCCGATGGGCTCAGGCGTCAAGGTGGCGGTTTGTACTCGGCGTAACTCACTAGCGTGAAGGAGGTTAACGGGATAATGACGCCAATTAGGCCAGGTCATGGTACGGCCATTTAGGCTTGTGGACTCGTTTAACCATTCTGCAGTGTGCTTGTACAAGTCCCTTGACAAATAGGCAGGAGGTTACTCATCGAGGATGCATTTATTCCATAATCCTAGCCGGGGTTGTTTACACTTCTGGATTCCCCGTATGCGGATGCGGGTTTGCATACTTGTTTGCTATACAATGTGTATTTTCTTGAGACAAGTCCAATGGTGGATAAGTCGCCTTGTTTGCTCCGTACTTGTACCGGATGTGAGGTTGAACCCCGGATCAATGGTGGATTCGGTTTTTGATGCATGTACCCTGTAGGACCGAGTGGACCCATAGGATAGGAGGACTCACTGAGATTTAGTAATCTCACCCCAATCAACTTATATTTTTTCAGGTGCAGTTTAGTAGTGTTTGGTCAGTAGCAGGTTTGGACTGAAGACTTGGAAGTGGTGATGGCTCAGAGACCTCGTCAGATCTTATTTTCCGCTGTGCAGATCCATTGAAGACACATGTTTTGTAATTATCAATATTATTTCATGTTGTATTTATATGGATCATCTTGTATCTTTAGCTTTTGTATGTACTCAAATACCAATTTTTAACGTCACGTGCATAATATACTAGTCAATTATGTATGGGGTGTTACATATATATATATATATATATATATATATATATATATATATTTAATTAAAAAAATTTAAATTTTTAACATTTTATAAATTTTATAATGTTTTATAAATTTTATAACATTTTATAACATATTATAACATTTTATAAATTTTTAACGTTTTATTTATATAATTATATAAAATTATTTAAAAAGACGTTTTAATTAACATTTATATATTAAAAAAAGTTAATTAAAAAAACGTAATTATTGAAAAAAGTTAATTCAAAAAAAGTAATTACAAAAAAAAGTTAATTAAAAACGATAATTAAAAACGTTAATTAAATATTTTATAAAAAAAACATTAATTAAAATACATTTATATATGTACAGCTTTTTTAAATTATATATTATTGAAAAATAATAGAGTATTAATATATATAACTAATTTGCAATTATAAACAACAAAACAAGCACGGTTTGGTGGTAAGCTTGTAGCAATGTATCATTAATGACTGGGTTAAACCTTTATTGTCAAAAACAATTAGTCTGGTCACTAGTTTATAAATTAAAAAGAAATTTTAAATTTTGATAGTTGTTATAAATAAAAGTAAATTATTTTTTAACTATAATACTAATATTTGTAATATATCTTTCTTTTGACATAAAAAAATATAGTTAAATGACATTTTATATTGAATATTAATAAAAATAATTTATAAAATTTTATATATCTTTATTTTGACTAAAAGATATATATAGTTAAATGACACTTTATCGTATAAAAAATCATAATAATTAATTTTGGCATATGTCAAATATTAATAATAATATTGTATTTTATTTTATTTTTTTTAAAAGAAAAATACCTTCTGTGGTCATTTAATTTACAATATAAGATTCCAACTTTTTAAAAAAATATATATTAATTTGAAATTAGAACAGAATTCTTATTTATGCTAAACTATGGTTGTGATTTATATTTTAAAATTATATTAGATGTGAATTAGTAATCTAAGGGGTTTAATTAAAATTAATTCCAGTAAAATAAATGACAATATTTTTTTTTCGAAATAAGTTAGTGTAATAATTTATCTAGTGAAATTAGTTGATATTTTAAATTAGCATGAATAAATGTATGAATAGATTATGTGTAATAAATTTTTTAAAAATATTTTATATATATTACGAGTTTTAATTATCTGGTCATTTTTTTATTGATTGGTTACTATAATCTGGGTCTTCTTGTCTACCTGACGACAATTAATGGAAATCAAATCCTTTCTTGTTTTTCTGTCTGATACCATACCAGTCATTTATGGTTATTTATACGCCTTCAATGCTCTGTTTGTATTGACAATTAATGAGAATCAATTCACCTTCGGCTTTTCTGTTTGATACCATACCAGTCATTTATGGTTATTCATACTCCTTAAATGCTCTGTTTGTGGGTTGAAATGCATTAATCAATGTTGAAATGCATTAATCAAAATTGAAATATATTGATCTTGTGTCGGCCAGTTCAACTTGAAGATAGATATAAGGTGCATTGTTGGAGTTGAATTTAATCATTTTACTTTTAGTTAAGTTGAATGAATTCCGAATTATCTCGTCTAACCATTTTTAAGGTAATCTTTGTGCTCTTTTATTCATTGTTAAACTTTTATTGTCAAAAAAACAATTAGTCTGGTCACTAGTTTATAAATTAAAAAGAAATTTTAAATTTTGATAGTTGTTATAAATAAAAGTAAATTATTTTTTAACTATAATACTAATATTTTTAATATATCTTTCTTTTGACTAAAAAAATGACACTTTATATTGAATATTAATAAAAATAATTTATAAAATTTAATATATCTTTTTTTTTTTTGGAATCAAATAAAATTTATATTTCCAAAAAAGCCATGAAGTACAAACCGCTCCACAGAGCCAGGTTACTCTAACAAATTACTCTATACCGAGTGTATTCTCATCAAAATGTGTGATGATCGTTCTATGCCTAGCACATCTTGTATATACAATGAATTTGACTCTATCTAAAACATGTTCTTCACAAGTCCCCTGCGCAAATACAATTGCATTTCTGTTTTGCCATATTGCATACATAAGCTCAGTTGTTGCAGCTTTGAGTATTTGCCGTCTCCATCCCTTTTTGTTTGCTTCCAATGTTAGCCATTGTTTCTCATATTGCCAGCTCCCAGGTATATGATGGCAACCTATCCAAGTCAACATTTGAGTCCATATACTCTTTGTCCACATGCACTCAAAGAAAATGTGATTTATTGTTTCCTGCTCAGGGCAGAATGCATAGTCTTTGTATTCAAACGGTCCATACATGCCAACCACATTAGGAATTGAGCCCTGGGCCTAGCCAGGTTCTTAAAACCAATCTTCCTCCAAGGCACAGACTCGCGATCCCCTCTCAGACTCTGATACATCCTCGAGGTTTTATAGAAACCAGTTTGTAGTGCAGTCTGCCAGTACATATTCTGTGTGATATGGTCCCTGCAAGCAACTAAGTTTTTCATCAAAACAGAGCAGTCAGGTTTTGGTTGCCATACCAAGAAATTTTGTCCCTTCAGGTAGTAGATATTTATCCATTTCACCCACATCTTATCAGCTTTCGATTGAATGTTCCATAGGAGCTTCCCTAGAGTGGCCATATTCCACTCACTCAGTGATGTTATATTCATCCCCCCCTGCATTCTTTGGTTCACATATCTTCTTCCAGGACACAGGTGCTTTCTTTGTGACCTCAGCTTTCCCACTCCATACAAAACTTCTACATAATGCTTCTATGTGTTTGATCACACCCTTATGTAGCTGAAAAACCTGCATCCAATAGTTAGTGATAGCAAATAGTACACTTTTCGCCAGATGTTGTTTCCCTGCATAGCTAAGGAGTTTAGCAGTCCAGTGAGTGATCTTGGATGTAATTCTATCTATTAATGGCTTACACATGTTAACAGTCAGGCTCCTGTTCATGAGTGGGAATCCCAAGTATTTGAAGGGTAAGCTGCCCATTTGGAATCCAGTGATGCTCAAAATTCTTTGTTGAACAGTTTCATCCACTCCCCCAAAATAAACTCTGCATTTTGTAGGACTGGCCTTGAGACCTGTTGCTGCAGAAAACTGATTTACAGTGTCCATCATGAGCTGCATAGACCTTTCATCCCCTCTTGTGAACAACATTAGGTCATCAGCAAAGCAAATACTTGTTATACCTAATTTGTCACACTTAGGATGAAATTTGAAGCTTGCATTGCCATGGAGTTTCTTCAAACATCTATGGAGGTATTCCATAACTAAAACAAAGAGCAAGGGGGATATTGGATCCCCCTGTCTGAGGCCTCTTCTAGCTTGTAGGAAATCACTGTGGTGGCCATTTAAATTGAACTTGTAGGATACTGTTTGTACACACACCATGATCCAAGTAATAAATTGCTGAGGAAACCCCATCTCTCTCATGATTCCTTCCAGGGCTCTCCACTCTAAAGAATCATAGGCTTTTTGAATGTCAAGCTGGATTGTGCATCTAGGGGAGACTTGTTTCCTACCATAAGTTCTAATCAGCTCCTGAGCAATAATGATATTGTCCTGAATGACCTTTCCAGGAATAAAGGCAGACTGGCTATAGTCAACAACACTGCTAATTACTTTGCTTAGTCTATTGGTAAGGATTTTTGATATGATTTTATACATTGTGGAACAGCAAGCAATGGGTCTTAGGTCTTTCATAGTTTTGGCATTTTGGGTTTTGGGGATAAGTGTGACTAGAGCACAATTGGCAGCTCTCAGCATTCTACCCCTATCAAAGAAATCATATACTGCACTCCTAACATCAGGCCCTACAATAGACCAAGCAGATTTAAAGAATTTAGATGTGTAGCCATCAATACCTGGTGCTTTATCCTCTCCTATGCCATTCAGAGCAGTCCAGATCTCCAGGTCAGTGACAGGTGCAGTCAACTCTGCAGCTTGCTGGTGTTGTATCTGAGCTCCATCTCTTAAAGCTTCTATGTCAATGTGTCTCAGTGATGGACTAGCCGTGCCCACCAAATTCTTGTAGAAATTGAGTATCTCGAGTTCAATATCCTTGGGTTCTGTTAGTATTTTTCCCTCTTGGTTTACCAGGGAATGAATACCAGTATTCTTGTTCTTTCCCCTTACAATGGCATGAAAATAGGAGTTGTTGCCGTCCCCAAGTTTCAGCCATGTCACCTTGGACCTTTGCTTCAAGATTTTCTCCTCTATTTCCACAGCATTTAAGACCTCCTCTTTCCATTTTTGTACCTCTGCCCGATACTGGGGATTAGAAAGATCAGTTGCTAACTTCTCTTCAGCTTGCTTAAGGTTGGCTCTGTGTCTCATCAGATCTGCCTCCCCTCTGGTAATAGACTTTGAGAGGTTCCTCAACTTGGCTTGTAAATTCCTGAGCTGCCACCACACCCTGTACATAGGTGTTCCATCCACTGTGTTATTCCAATTAGCTGCCACACATGGTAGGAAAAGGGAATTTTCAGTGGTATGGTTTAGGAATTTAAAGTGGGTTCTAGGTTTAGTCATACTGGAGTTATCTTGCACAATTACCCTTAATGCATGGTGATCTGAAATATGGGCATTGAGGACCTCCACCACACAATTAGGGAATTGTAAATACCAGTTAGTGTTACAGAGAGCATGATCAATTTTAGAGTGGATTATACCATTTGACCAAGTAAATTGAGGTCCTTTAGTATCATGGGCAAACAGGCCACAGTTTCCCATCATAGTAACCATATCTTGGTATTCAGCATCCTTCACCCTACTCCCCCCAATTATATCTGTTGTTGTAAGGACATTGTTGAAATCACCTAATACCATCCAAGGATCTGTAATAGTCATAGCTAGCTTCTGCAAATCCAGCCACAAAGTCCTCCTTTTATTCAGGTGATTGTGAGCATAAATCACTGTCAGCCATGTGACATTCCCTGTAGGGTGCAGGACCTTGCAGTGAATATACTGTTCAGAACACCCTGCATACATAAGATTTATTTTGGAACTTTGCCACATAACCTAAATTCTCCCATTTGGATGATGAGAGTAGTTATCCATCCAAGTCCAATGCTTCCCAAAAGTCTCCCTAATGTTATTTGCTTTATTCTGCTTGACTCTAGTCTCAATTAAAGTTATACAAGGCATGTGGAATTGTTGAAGGTGGGCATTGACCTCCAAGTGCCTTGCTCTTTTATTCAAGCCCCTCACATTCCAAGTAATGATCATGGGACACGGTATTCAGATGGTTCTCCCACCTCAGCTACACCTAACAAATCAAATACATTCTGGCAGTTGAGTGTGCTCCCTTCTTGATCAATCTTACTTGTCTCCACCACAGGTTCTTTGCCTTTTTGACTTTTCCTCACCACAGTCCAAGGAACCTCCTTCTCTGGCTCTGAAGGTGGATCAGGTTCAGTCTTCTTTTCTTGGGGGATCTCCAAGGTCTGTTTTGCAGTCCATACCTTTTTCACAGCAATTTTCTTTTCTTCACATTGGTGCCCCACCTTATTGCATTTCTTGCAAAAAGGTGGTTTCCATTCGTACTCAACTCGTTGTGTGATAACTCCTGTAGGACTCATAATGGTGATGCTTTCCTTGAGCTCAGTGGTAATATCCACCTCTATCAGCAATCTAGCGTAGGATACTCTCAATTTCTTATCAGTGCATTCATGTGGCATGAGCGGTTTCCCTATGGCACTCGCAACCTTCCCAAGCCCTTTCTCTCCCCAGAATGCTAATGGGAGTTGGGGAAAAGTAACCCAGATGGGAACGACCCGAATCATGTCCTCCTTCATAGTGAAATCAGGAGTCCAATCATGGATAAACATCGGCTTCCGGTGGATTGTGTAGGAACCTCTACGCATTACCACCTCCTTGTCCTCCTTGCTTTTGAATCTGATAATGAAGTACCCTTCATCATTGTAGTAGAGTTGAGGCATCGAGACAAAATTCCAGACATTGGTTATGAATAATTTCACTGCATTCATCGACAGATTGGCACCTATCACGTACATAACCACAGCATGCTCCCAGAATAGAACTTCAGAAATCACATCAGATTCTTCTATGCTCACTTCAATCTCCCCATTCACAATCCTAGGGGGTATATTCAATATGCTTACTAGACATAGGTAAGCGGTTACCTTTGATGACATCTACCCATGGTTGATTTGTTGCAGCAGCACCCTCTGGATCTGGATCTGCGACCTCAATCTTCTCTTCCACAATCGCTTCTAACGGTTTAGGGTTTTGGATGTGACTCGTTGTATCGGATTTCTCTCTCGTATTGCTTGTGTCAGTTGTCTGAGACTTTGACGAGGTTGAAAACACGCGAACACTCGCCGGTGGAGTCGTAACCGCCAGTCGTCGCGGCCGGCCACGACCTCTGCCCATATTGCTCCACAATCGCCGGAGCAAACGAAGAGAGAGAAATTTTTAAATTTAATATATCTTTCTTTTGACTAAAAGATATATATATATAGTTAAATGACACTTTATTGTATAAAAAATCATAATAATTAATTTGGGCATATGTCAAATAATAATAATAATAATAATATTGTATTTTATTTTATGTTTTTTTGAAAATAAAAATACCTTCTGTGGTCATTTAGTTTACCATAAAAGATTCCAATATTTTAAAAAAAATATATTTTAAAATTACAACAGAGTTCTTGTTTAGTAAGTGATTTATATTTTAAAATTATATTAGATGTGCATTATTAATCTAAGGGATTTAATGAAAATTAATTCCAATAAAATAAATGACAATATTTTTTTTTTCAAAACAAGTTAGTGTATTTTCTACAATTTTATTTGAAAAAATAAATTAGAGTACAAGTGAAAAACATTTTTTATTTATTTTATATTTTCTACCTTATAAAAACATATAAAAAGATAATTGTGATTGCTCATTGTCGTTTACTAGAATCTACATATCAATTAAGGTAATACAAATTGAAATTCTTAGTTTTTTTTTTTTTGGTAAAATGAAATCTTAATATTATTAACCTATGAAACTGAAAATCCCTTTTTAGCGGATAAAGTTTCGTTGACAATAAACAAAAGTTAATAAATAATAAAAAAAAATATTATATTACGAAATCTAAAACATAGCAATGATTTGTTTAAAAAGGATATTTATTTTGTATCTTTTGCTGTATATATAAATCAGAAACATAATTATATTTTAAATATTAGATTCAGATATATTAATTTGATTGACCAGAATATCAAATATTAAATTTAGATACATTAACGTGATTGACCAAAATATCTGCAAAGATTTTTTCAATCAAAATCTCTAATTTTTTGTCATGATAAGATAATAAAAATTGGAATTTTTAATATAAATATAGCAACCATAATGAAGACATTGATTTTCTGATAGTTTTAAACTACTCTTTTTGTTCTTCTTATTTTCTGGAAAAAATATAAACAACCTTTCTCTTTTCTTTTTGTTCTTATTTTCCGGAAAAAACACAAACAACCATTCTCTTTTCTTATAGTTTTTAATATTGTTTATGGAGATAGATTGGAGGAATTTAGAAGCACTTCCTTTAAGTTTAATTTTTGATAAATTAGTAGAATCTATAGATCACATATATTTCAGTGTCGTATGCAAGAATTGGTATTCCATTGCAAAATTTAATTATCAAAATCGACAAATACAAAATAATGTATTGCCCATGCTTTTGATTCCCACAAAAAAGAAGTGCAAAAACAAGAAGTGGAAGAAAACGAAGAAAAATTTATATGGAATTTCATCCAACATTCCTTACAAGTTCCAACTACCGGTACCTTATGACAAGAGGCTTTGTGGTTCAAGTCATGGTTGGCTAGCCAAGGTGGATTCTAGTTCTAAAGTTACCCTTATAACACTCTTCAATCCTTTTAAAGATGCGGCAGTATCCATCACTTTACCACCCATCTACTTCATGAATTTGTATAGAAGAAGAAAACGTTACGAGTATGATGTGCATAAGGTTATTTTATCGGCTAATCCTACATTTAAGCCACATGATTATGTAGTTGTAGCCATTTACAGTATGCGTAAATGTCTTGCTTTCTTAAAAGCTGGACAAAAGGATTGGACTTATATAGATGATATTCACCGTCTCTTTAATGATGTTATATTCTACAAAGGTTTAGTCTATGCGGTGGGACTATGGAATAACATTGTCTCTTTTGATTTGTCTAATTTAAGGGATGGAAGAGTAATTTCTAAAGTTGTTTCTTTGAAGGGGGATGATTATGCTGACCGACTTTATCTTGTAAAATCATTAGAAGGAGACTTATGGCTTGTAAGAAAATTTATTGGGTATCATGGTGAAGAAGAAGAAGAAGAAGACGATGATGATGATGATGATATCGAGTATAGTAGTGGTACAAAAAGATTTGAAGTATATAATTTGGAATTGGATCTTCAAACGGGTGAACTTATACAAATGTCAAAAATTGATAGTTTAGGAGACAACGTCTTATTTGTGGGTGATAGTGATTCTATTGCTGTGTCAGCTTCATATTTTTCTAATTATCTTCAAAAGGATTCAATTTATTACACAGACGACTTTTACGAAGATACGCCACCTTATCCTAATGGACCATTTGATATGAAAATCTACAACGTAAAAGATAGAAGGTTCAGTCAACATTGCCCTTTTTACCATTGGTTTAAAGAAAATCCACCTGCAGTATGGGTTATTCCACCATTTCAATAGGATTGACAACTTCAAATTGAAATATATTATTTTATTTTATTTTATTCCTTTTGAAATTTATTTGTTTATTTAAGTAAAAAGAAAGTATTTAATTTAATTATGTTATATTGCTCATGATAAGGATTTATGTGGATTGTATATACGAAGAGAATTTAAAATTTACATGTCTCCAACTTTATTTAGGGAAGCAAAATAAAAGAAATATTTAGTTGGCTTAACTTTGTCCCTAAAAAACATATCCTATTCAATGGAGAAGGAAATAAATACATATAGTTTATAAAGGAGAATGCTAGACGAAGCAATTATATGCATTTGCCGTGTTTATTCTGTTGCATCATTAGAAGTTTCTATGGCACCAATGTGTCAATTAGTATTGATCTTTATCCTCATTGTGATTTCAGAAATTTTAGGTATACTTAGTGAAAAACGCATGCGTCTGCAGAATTTTGGTATACACCGCAGATATTTCATCAAATTGTCATAAAACTTCAAAATAATTATAAAATATCAAAATATTAAAAATTAAAAAATAGATTGAAAGATAATTGATTAAAATTTTAAAAACAAATATTCGTACGAAAAACTATTAAACATAAATGTTGTAAAAAAGAGAATAATCTAAAATAATTAAATTTAATTGTTGTATTTATTAAACTTTACATAATAATATTTAATGTTGCACTTAAATGTCATTTAATTATATTTTTAATCCAATGCTAATATATATAAAAAACCAATATTTAAATATGAGAAAGATATACTTGAATTAAAAATATGTCATTTTATTAAATATAAAAGGAATGACGAATTTTGAAAAGAAGAATAAAATTATTATACTAAAATTGTTTTAATTTGATATATATATATATATATATATATATATATATATATATATATATATATATATATATATATATATAGCTTTGGCTAATATGCATAAGGATTTTACTTTTATATATATATATATATATATATATATATATATATATATATATATATATATATATATATATATATATATATATAATATTGTTGATAGACACTTATGTTGTATCAATACCAATTAATACTATGTATAATGTATTTTCTATATGTATATTATATGGGGTGTTACATAGGTGGCCTGAGTTGGGTTTGGTTATTAAAAACTTGAATGTGCATATTCCTCCAGAGTTGAATGACCATTTTTATAAAGATTTTAGTAGTTGAAAATTGAATTAATTTCATTTTAATTCAATAATGATTTTGTATATTTAAAAATTAAATATAATTTATCGTTCCAAATTTACTATAATGAGAAATGAATGTTAATTACTAGCCATTTTTATGAAGAGTTTAGTAGTTGAAAATTGAATTTATTTCATTTTAATTCAATAATGATTGTTTATATTTAAAAATTAAATTAGTTGATATTTTAAATTAGCATGTATGAATAGATTATGTGTTATATGATATAATTATTGATATTCCAAAAAAATTATGCATAAAAAAAAAACAGTTCATGTCTTAAAGAAAATTTATAATGTCATATTTAATTTGATTTTTATTTGTCTTAAATATTTAATTTAATTTTTATTTGTCTTAAATATTTGATTAGGAAAGTTTTATTAAATTCAATTATGATTAGAAATATGCATAATATTTCATTTAACTTAATTTAATTAGGTAGATTTTTAGAAATTATGAATTTATTTACAAAAGTACGGTTACTTTATTCGAAATTTATTGGCGGAAGATTGTAATTTGCTTCTTCTTTAGAAAGTTGATTTAAATTTAATAAAAGAAATTCAATTAATGGTTTATAATAATTATTAATAACTATATTAATATAGTTTTTATGATATCATCATAAGTAATAATTAGTATCAAATAATAGACAAAAAAAAATTAACAAAATTCAAGTTTTTTTTTTCTATCAAAAAAGCTTGAATTTTGTTAATTTTTTTTGTCTATTATTTGATTTTAGTGAATGAGTGATGGAGTGATATTCCAAAAAATTTATGAATAAAAAAAACTATCTCAAAGAAAATGTATAATATGTCACACTTAATTTGATTTTTATTTCTCTTAAATATTTGGTTATGAGAAATTTATTAAATTCAACTATGATTCGAAATATACATAATATTTCATAACTATGATTAGAAATATACATAATATTTCATTTAAATTGGTTTAATTTGGTAAATTTTTTAGAAATTATAATTTTTTACAAAAGTACTGTTTCTTTATGAAAAATTTATAGGCAGAAGATTGAGTTTTGCTTTTTCTTTAGAAAGGTGAGTTAATTTTAATAAAAAAATTCGAACTAATTATTTATAAATATTATTAATAACTATATTAATATAGTTTGTATGATATCATCATAATTAATAATAAGAATTAATTATTTATTATTTAATTTGAATTTTGTTACATTTGTTTAATTTGTGGTCTATTATTTGATTTTAGTGAGTGAGTGATTAAAGTTTGAAGGATGTTTTATAATTTAAAAATAGTTTTATATAAAGAAATTATTAAAGGGGGGAATTTCATGTAAAAACGGACATGCAGCATATATTAATTATTAACTCTATTAGTTCTTAAACTCTATTCGCCCGAAGCCATGCAGAGTCGCAAAAATATTAATGTTTATGTTTTAGAAAAGTTTATAGAATAGTAAAAAAATATATATTAATGTTATAGTTTAATTTGGTGGAGTAATTTTTTTTAATCAAAGAGAGTAACAAAGAAGAAGAAGAAGTGACCTTTCATAAGTAAGAAATAAAAACATGATGGAGAGTGAAAGAGAATTGTTGATGGTAAGTTATGACTATGTTGATGGTAAGTTATGACTAGGTTGAACTTGGGTGAAAATTATATGTATTTTTTTTATGTTTACTTATAAATTTTTTAAAAATATTTTATATATATTACGAGTTTTAATTATCTAGTCTAAATTGGATTAAAAATATGCATATCTAAATCTCGTATCGTTGGATTTCTTAATGATTAATTGATTGGTCATAGTCTAAGTTGGATAAAAAATATGCATATCTAAATCTCATATCGTTGGATTTCTTAATGATTAATTGATTGGTCATTACAATCTGTGTGTTCTTATATACCTGACGACGATAATTAATGGGAATCAAAATCCTTCTTGCTTTTCTATCTGATACCATACCAGTCATTTATGGTTATTTATACGCCTTCAATGCTCTGTTCGTTTGCTTTCACAATTAATGGGAATCAAATCACTTCTCGCTTTTGTGTCTGATACCATATCAGTCATTTATGGTTATTCACAGGCCTTCAATACTCTGTTTGTGGGTTGAAATGCATTAATCAAAATTGCAATATATTGATCTTGGGTCGGCCAGTTCAACTTGGCTAATTTAAGATAACATACCTCGACTAGGAGTGCGATTAAATCCGAGTTTAGATTCGACCCAAATTATAAAAATTTATGCTAAACATACCTATAATTAAGGTGCATTCTTGGAGTTGGATTTAAACATGTTACTTTTAATTAAATGGAATGAATTCCGAATTATCTCGTCTCACCATTTTTAAGGGGATCTTTGACCTATTTTAATCATTGTTAAATCTTTATTGTCAAAAACAATTTTACAATTTAATAATTGTTATAAATAAAAGTAAATTATTTTTTAACTATAACACTAATATTTTTAATATATCTTTCTTTTGACTAAAAAAATATATAGTTAAATGACACTTTATATTGAATATTAATAAAAATATTTTATAAAATTTAATATATCTTTCTTTTGACTAAAAAATATGTATAGTTAAATGACACTTTATTGTATAAAAAATCATAATAATTAATTTTGGCATATGTCAAATAATAATAATAATATTGTATTTTATTTTATGTTTTTTTTAAAAAGAAAAATACCTTATGTGGTCATTTACTTTACAATATAAGATTCCAACTTTTTTTTAAAAAAATATATATTATTTTAAAATTACAACAGAGTTCTTATTTATGCTAAACTATGGTT
This sequence comes from Vicia villosa, assembly GCF_029867415.1. Taxonomy (NCBI): domain Eukaryota; kingdom Viridiplantae; phylum Streptophyta; class Magnoliopsida; order Fabales; family Fabaceae; genus Vicia; species Vicia villosa. The sequence continues at coordinate 1,067,376 of NW_026705156.1, read as the reverse complement.
ATGATTTATATTTTAAAATTATATTAGTTGTGCATTATTAATCTAAGTGGTTTAATGAAAATTAATTCCAATAAAATAAATGGCAATTTTTTTTTCAAAATTAGTGTAATAATTTATCTTCCCAAATTTAGTATAAGGAGAAATGAATGTTAATTACTAGTCATTTTTATGAAGATTTTAGTAGTTGAAAATTGAATTAATTTCATTTTAATACAATAATGATAGTCTATATTTACTAATGAAATTAGTTGATATTTTAAATTAGCATGAATAAATGTATAATCTATGAATAGATTATGTGTTATATGATGTAATTGATCGATATTCCAAAAAAATTATCAATAAAAAATAAACTGTTCTTGTCTTAAATAAAATGTATAATATGTCATACTTAATTTGATTATTATTTCTGTTAAATATTTGATTATGAGAAATTTATTAAACTCAATTATGATTAGAAATATACATAATATTTCATTTAAATTGGTTTAATTAGGTAGATATTTTAAAATTATGATTTTTTAGGAAAGTAATTTTTTAGAAGATTGAATTTTGCTTCTATAGAAAGTTGAGTTAACTTTAATAAAAAAATTTGAACTAATTTTTTTATAAATATTATCAGTAACTATATTAATATAGTTTTTATGATATCATCATAATTAATAATAAGAATCAATTATCTATTATTTAACTTGAATTTTGTTACATTTGTTTAATTTGTTGTCTATTATTTGATTTTAGATGATTTTAGTGAGTGATTAAAGTTTGAAGGATATTTTATAGTTTAAAAATAGTTTTATATCAAGAAATAATTAAATGGGGGAATTTCATGTAGAATTGGTTTTATATTTATATTTTTATTTTTAATTCTAATGATTTAAATGCAATATTAACTTATCAAAATATGCAAAAACTTATTTCTCAAAAATAATTTTTCTTCCTATTCAAATGTTTTATTTTTAATTGGTCAAAACAAATAAACATATCAAATTCATCATTTTCATAACATATTTTAAAAATTATCTTATTTTCATGTTTACCATCTATATTTTGTTATTAAAAAAGTCAAAAAAATATTTATTATAGTATCTATGATATTCTTTCTATTTTAAAATATAATATATCATCTAAAATTTTAAATACTATAACACATTAAGATAAAATAAATGATATTAAATTTTATTTATGGTGAACGAAAATGTAAAAAAAAAAAATATTCATGTAATTGTATTTATATTATAATGTATAGCAAGTTATTAATTGAAATTTATATAATTAAATCAATAATTAAAAAGTTTTTTTTTGTACAAAATGATAATACAATATAAATGAATTAAATAAACTTTAATAAAAATAATAATAGAATGGGGCATAAAATAATACGGGTGAAGTGCATTAAAAATTAAAGATTAAGAAAGATAATGTGTTATAAATAAAAATTGATATGATTATAAAGTATAGTATTGTGATCTAGAATAAATGCATAAAAAATGTATGAATTAAATAGTATCAAAATTGTATGATAATATGAAGTAATCATAATTTTTTTATGATCACAAAAATAAAACTAATATATAATTATGATTCAAACATGAAAATTATATTTATTTAAAATTTTAACAAATTTTATTCTCTAATAATATGAAAATTTTATGCAGCGGGAAAAATGAAGTTATGATCAAAAAAGTTAAATAATAACGAGAATAAATTAACTATTGACTAAATTATTTTTGTAAATAATGCCAACAAAATATTTATATAAGAAAAAAATATTATTTATTCAAAAATAATATTTATATATGAAATATTCTTAATTACTTTATGATCACAAAAATAAAACTAATATATAATTACTGAATCAAACATGAAAATTATATTTATTCAAAATTTTAATAAATTTTATTTTCTTCTTATATGAAAATTGTATGCAACGGAAAAATGAAGTTAATGGTAAAAGGGTTATTACCATTTTTGCCCCCTGCCATATAGGCCACTTTTGATTTACCTCGTTGTTGAATGCAATATAGGGCAAGCAACAGAAAAGATTTGGAAATATTGATCCGGGAATTATCGTCCTCAGAGATGGAGAGATGTCATTCAACAATTTCTACGGTTTCGAGCTTGGGTTTGAATGAGCAAAAAGTAAACAAAGATATAGACAAGAAAAAAATAAACACATTCTTAGAAGAGAAATAACTTATCAGGAATGTAAATATATTCACTCTTCACAAACATACACTTACCAACCCGTTATACTCAACCTACTATACTCATCTATGTCATCATGTATCTCTCACATAAGCGTCCATCTCTGGAGCACAAACGAGATCATCTCACAACTAAGGTTATCTCTAACGCGAAGCTACGAGAACATCCGTGTTCTCGCGTCGGCGATCTCTCGCACGCCGCTCAAACACGAAAGCATTAAGTACAGATACCCACAGTGAATGCTAGCTCTAAATCTATCTCTAGAGTTCAGAACTAACAGATTATCATCCTAGATAAGGATTCAAGAAGTTTATCTCTAAAGCAACCCAAATCCCCAGCATAGAGCAAAAATCCAGGATAACATCAACACAGATTCGTAAAGCAAGTTAAATATAACATTATAATCGGTAAATATACATAAGATTCAAGTAAATATACAAACAAACCCAACCAAAGAGAAATACACAAAGAAGAAGAGAAATGAACCGAAAATCTCCCGGTTTGTCAGCTCCGTTCGACGCTCAATCCACCCCCGATCATCCTTATGCAACCTCCGAAGTTGTTTTCTAAGCTAATTTTGATCTAAGAATGAAGTTGATGGTGTTGGGACTCAAAAATACCCAACTCATGACCTAAAAATGTGATTTTTGCCCCTTTTAACAAGTCTGAAAATCCGCAGGTCCGCTTAGCGGAACAGAGTCCGCTTAGCGGAGTCTGCTAAAAACCAGATTTTGTTTTCGCCATAACTCGAGAACCGTAAATCCGAATTGCGTCCGGTTCGAAGCGTTGGAAAGCTTATTCAATGCTCTATCCAATAATGAATTAATGGAAACCAAATTGATGATTTTGATTATCCTTATTTTGAGTCTTTGGAAGTCCGCTTGATGGTGGCTAAGCGGGCTTTCACGAAAATTGCGAAATCGAAGCCGTGCCTTTGACACTTTATTCCTCAAGGCTCCAATAAGCATGAATACATATAAAAACAAAGGAAAAACTATCAAATGGTATAAAAGTATATGAAAATACAACTATTCACAAAGTATACGTATTTATACACAAAACGGGGAATTATTCAAACGGTATTAACAAAAGTATCGATAAGTGCCACTATTTACATACACAAAATAAGTACATTTTGGCACTTATCACTCGTGTAAAAAACTTTTTGTGAATGTAACCTTGCGATTAGAAGATTCTCTTGAGTTTAACCTTGGGGTAAAATGACATACGCCCTGAGCATATGTGGCATGCCTAGTGTCATTTTTTTTTTGTTTTTCATTTTTTTAAATGCCAAATGTACATACCAGTGCCACATCATATAATTTCACTTAATATATTTACAAAATCATTCTTGTTTTATACCTTAACTTTTGCCTTAACCGTGAACCACCATTGAAGAGCTCAAAGGAACTCCATTGAAGAATCTCTGCATTTCATTGAAGAATCGTGACCTAGGGTATTTGTTTTACATTCCATTTTAGCATATTCATGTTTTTCTTTCTCTAAGGTTTCTGATTAAAAGGGACTTTGAAACAGATAATGAGTAAGTTCGTTGTGATCTTTCATCATGGGGGAAGTTTTTTAGAGAAAATGCGATGTTTTATAGGGGTGGGGTTCAAACAACCGTGTCTGATCTTGATAGCGAAAACTGGGGTGTTATAGACATTCTGAAACTGGTGCTTGAGTGGGGATACAAAAGTAATTCGTTTAGGATTTGGAGCAAACTCGAAGGTATAGATGAATCATTTTTTAAAGTTAAAAGGGGTGACCTTGCTTTGGATGTTGCTAATTTTTCAGTTGGTAACAATACTGAAGGACATCTATATGTTGAACATAATGTGAAGGACATCAAAGTCAAGGTGGTTGAGCCTCAATGCATGGACCTGGGCGTAGAATTTGATCCAAGTGTGGAAGAAAGTGATGATGATGCATTAAAGGTTAGGTTTGATGATTCAGAGGATGAAATAACAACTGCCATGGATGATGGTTTTAAATTCATTGAACTAGAGAAAGTCAAAATTAGATAACAATAGAGTTGAAGTAAATGGAAAGTTATTTAGGTATAAGAGGTGTGCTATTAAGTCACCCCTGAAGACAATATTACCTACAAATAATGAGAAAGTTATTGTTGTTGTACCTAGTTATATGGCTAAATGAGGTAAAATAAGTGGTATTGAAACAAGGGATAAGGATGGAGACCAATATGTGAATGATGAGTTGGGTAGCTCTGATCCAGATGCATCTAAAGATGAAGCAATGCCCAAGTATGAAAAGTATATGAATGCGCAACTAGGCAAATACTATGAATGTAAGCTTGGAATGAAATTTAATTCCTTAACTGATTTCAAGGATGCTTTAATTGAGTGGTCAGTTTTGAATGATAGGGAAATTACTTCTGTGAAGAGTGAAAAGGATAGAGTGAGGGTAGAATGCAAGGGTAAATGTGGGTTTTTAGGTATATGCTTAAAAGTAGGTGGGAGCAATACTTTTCAAATAAAAACATGGGTGGGGACCTACACATGTGCTAGGGTTTTAAACAATATAAGTGCTAAGTCCAAGTGGGTTATAAAAACTGTGGTAAACAAGATGCAGAGCAGTCAGAAGGTGAGGATTGCAGACATCATTCAGGACATGAGAAAAACCTACTCAATTGGTATTACACCAAGTAGGGCATTGAAGGCCAAAGAGATAGCTAAAGGAATAGTTGAAGGTGATGCAGTTAGATATTATGCTATGGTTTAGATGTATGCAGCTGAATCGAAGAGAGTGTGTGATGGAAATACAATTAAGATTAATGTAAATAGACATAACCCATCTATTAAGCCCAGATTTGGGTCTTTATACTTCTGTTTTGATGGATGCAAGAAGGGCTTTACTAATGGTTGTAGACCTTTTTATTGGTGTTGATGGATGCCATTTGAAGACAATTTTTTGGTGGTCAATTGTTGATAGTTGTAGGAAGAGATCCAAATGACCAATATTTTCCATTGGCTTTTGGTGTGGTTGAAACTGAGACAAAAGATAGTTGGAGATGGTTTTTGAAACTTATAATGGAAGACATAGGCCAAGATAGAAGATATGTTTTCATCTCAGACCAACAAAAGGTATGTGGTTGTTATATGTTTGTATTGTATTATGTTGAATTCTGTAACTATTATGCTCACTTCTGAATCTGTGTTATGTAGGGATTGGTTAGTGTTTTTGAAAGAGATGTTTGATATAATTGAGAATAAATTGTGCCTAAGACATTTGTATGCAAACTTTAAGAAGAAATTTGGTGGGGGCACCTTAATCAGGGATCTGATGATGGGAGCAGCTAAGGTAACCTATTTTCAAGCATGGGAGGAGAAGATGGTTGAATTAAAGAAAATGGATTCAAAGGCTTAGGAGTGGATGATGAATGTTCCTACAAAATCATGATGTAAGCATGCTTTTAACATATATCCTAAGTGTGATGTACTAATGAATAACATCTCAGAATCGTTTAGTGCAACAATACTTGGTGCTAAGGACAAACCTACTCTAACAATGTGTGAATGATTAGGACATATTTAATGAATAGAATTTCTACAACAACTACGAAACTAGAAAGGTGGGAACATATGATAATTCACATTCCTAGAAAGAGAATGGATAAAGAGGTCTATATGAGTGGGAAATGGACTTCAAGTTGGTCTATGGGTGATAAATGGGAGGTAAAACATGCGTACAACACTCAGCAATTTGTTGTTGATGTTGGAAAAAGAACTTGTTCATGTGGGTTTTGGGATTTAGTAGGTATTCCATGTAGACATGCATGTGCAGCATTAGCATATAGGCAACAAAAATCAGAGGAGTATGTAGATGATTACTACTCTAGGCAAAAATATGCATTGGTATATAGTGTTCCAATAAGCCCAATAAATGGGATGGATATGTGGCCAATAGTTGAACCAGGTGAGTTAAACCCACCTTTGTACAAGAAGGGACCTGGCAGACTAAAGAAACTTAGATTCAGAGAATTGGGTGATGGTAGTACAAGAATAAGGAGAGTTGGAGTTACCTATAGATGTACCAAATGTGATCAAATGAGACATAACTCAAGAGGTTACTTCTCAGAATCCAGAGGCACTTAAAAGAAAGGTAAAATTGTATTCAACTATTAATAGTGTTATGATTTTATCTGTTGGACTGGGTTGATATAACTGTGTTTAATTTATTTGTTATATAGAAAGGCTCCTAGACATTATGCTAAATAAGGTAAGGCACAAACTGCTGCATATACAGATGAACAAGCTGCTGCACATGCAAATGAAGTAGCTGTTACACATGCAGATGAACTACCAGATGACACTGTTGCATAGACAAATGAACTGGAAGATGCACAAGTGGATAGTGTTGTAGGAACATATGAACTACCAGATGCACAAGTTGACAACACTATTGCACAAGTTGATAACATTGTTGCCCAAGTTAACATGACTACTCTCGTCAAACCAAAACTGTCAAGGAAATAATTTCCAAAGACCAAGAAAGACTGCACTTGCACCTGTTACTAATGATGAAAGGTTTTATGAGTTATATGGAAATAATGAGGATGAAGCAACTCCTGCTAAGAAGGTGAAACATGAGCTACCCAAAAGATCAAGTGGTAGGTTGAAGACCTTGAAAACTAAGTCAATCAAAAGGCCTGGATCAAACAACACAGAACCAATGCTCATACCTGAGGATGAAGATGGAAGTTTAACTCAAGAAACCACTCAGGTTATCGCATACCATAAGTTAGGGACATTTCTAAGGACACTGAGATCTTGGGAAGATATTGCAAAAAGTTTAACTCAGTGAATTGAATGAAGTTTTTAAGTCTATGCTTTTTGTTAATTCTATTCTTAATTGGCTTGTAATGTTAATGTTAATACCTTTGTTAAGGCTTATAAACATATCTCGAAATACTTATATCAGTATCTTGTAATGGTATCACCTTTTATAATGCTTATGACAGTATGTTGTAATGGTACCACTTTTTGTGATGCTATAACAATATCTGTTATTAAAACATTAATATGCCATTGTTTTCATTAAACCATAAGTAACATTACATTGTTATCATTACACTGAATTATTAATAGAACAAAACATGATAAATGGGATGTACCATACATCTGAACATATTCTAACAGAAATATTATATTGACCTGTAATCACCCTAAGACTACAATTTAGTTAACTCATTTTGCACACAACAGCAAAATAATATCCATGATGCAAGAAGGGCAACCATCTTCGAAAAACTCTTATTCCTTTCAATCTGCAACAACATTTTTCGGTTTCTCCACCTTCTTTGAGCTTGACTGTTTAACAAATTCTTTGGCAAACTCCTTCCCAAACTCTTGGCCATATTCCTTAAGATAACCATCCAATTCTTCACCTCTTAACATCTCATGATTTTGACTACTCAATACCAATTCTTTCACTTCATCGTCCCAAATGAATAACTCGCAGGAATCATCACTATGCGTTAAGACATTAGGGTTGAATGAGATTTCGGAAAAAAATATAAAAAACGACGAATCAATAAGAAATACCTTTCCAACATTTTTGCACCTCCAGAACTTCCTGTTAGGGTTTTTCTGTGTCTTCAAAACCCACATCTTCATTAAAAGATTGCAACCACACCTTGGTATTTCTCTTCCATTGAAGTTTCCAATCGATGAATTTCTGCTTCCCCCCATTAGCTAACCCTAATTTCACGATTTAGAGAAGGAATACCTTATTTTGAGCGAAGAAGCATGTGCTATAGAGAAGAACAAACTAGAATGGTTTTGTAAATATATTAAGTGAAATTATATGATGTGGCACTGGTATGTAAATTTGGCATTTAGATTAAATGAAAAACAAAAAAAAAAATAACACTAGGCATGCCACATATGCTCAGGGCGTGTGTCATTTTACCCCAAGGTTAAACTCAAGAAAATCTTCTAATGGCAATGTTACATATACAACAACAAAAAAGTTTCAGGGGGTAAATCAAAAGTGGCCTATATGGCAGGGGGAAAAAATGGTAGTAACCTTTGATAAAAAAAAGTGATAAAAAATGGGAACAAGTTTACTATATATTCAATTATTTTTGTAAATAATGGAAAATCAAATATAATTTGTATATAGGAAAAATTAAAATTATCGAATCAAATAATTTTTATTTTTGAAAAAACGTAACGCACCAGGACCCGTACGAACGTAGGGGTATCCATACTTAGGGGTGGCAAAACGGGCAGGTCGACCCGCCTTATGCATGTAAAAAATAGCAGGACAGACAAGCCCGCCAAGTGGAAATGAGCATGGAAATCTAGGCCGCCACCCCAAGGTGGCGGATTGGCGGACGGCGGACTTGCCCGCCTATTTTTTCTTCATCTTTTAATAGATTAATAGACTTTTTTTACATTTCAATTAGATTTTTCACTTATTTTTTAGAACAATTTTCTATAAAGCATTTTTTAAATAAATTTTACTTAAAAAATATTGCATATATTCACAAATAAATGTATAAAATAAAACCACCAAGAGTTGTTATTACTTCTTTTTTTGAATAAGGTTGATAAATTAAAATAAAACGAGATACACAAAAAGGAGAGGGGGGACTAGGCCAAAACCCTCTCAATGACGAGAAAATCTGTAAAAACACATCCCCAACCTATTTTTTACAAAATCACATCTAATATCTAGAGGGATGGTATCAAACAGAGTAAGAGAAGGAACCGTGCGACCAAGGTTAGCAAAAAAGTCAGCACAAGTGTTACCTTCTCGAAAAATATGAGTAATCACAAAAGACATGTTCATTATAATACTTTTGAACTCTAACCACCTATTCCTAAGCTGCCAAGGAACCAAAACATCCTTTGAAAAAGCTTGAACTACAATAGAAGAATCACTCTCAATCCAAAGCTTCAACCATGTTTTATCTCTAGCAAGCTCGATAGCTCTAAAAATAGCAGAGAATTCAGCATGTAAGGAATTGGAACCCGAAGAAGGCTCGGCAAAAGCTAAAAGAAAATTTCCAAGAGAGTTCCTGAAAATACCACCACTACCGCAAGCATTGTTATCGTAAGAACCGTCACAATTACATTTAACCCAATCCAAAAGTGGGGGCTGCCATAGGACTTCCAGAATCTTGGGAGCACGAGGATAGTTCGGCTTAATCCGGAAAAAATTAAGAATACGGAAATCATCCATGGAAGAAGCACGCATAATAGAGTTGTAACCAATCATACGAACCTGAGCCAAGATGCTGGAAAAACCGGGCTGACCCGACGGAGATTTGTTGAGAAACCTGACATTGTTGCGCGTCTGCCAAATATGAGAGAAAATAATAACGATCGACGCCGAGATGATGAGGGAGCATAGGGGAGAGTTGCTGTACCCACAAAGATCCCATATGGTATCCTTCGAGAAGCTAGTGATATTCGACTGAAGAAGATTCCGCAACCAATTCCAAATCTTGAGAGCATAGGGACAGCAAAAGAAAAGATGGAAGGAGGTTTCATAAGTCTTCTGACAGAGGCTGCACATAGAACATGAGGTACAACCGCGAAGTTGCAAAGCGTCGTCCGAAGGGATCTTGTCGTGCATAATACGCTAAGCTAGGAGAGCCTTAGAGGGAGGAATGTCACCATTCTAAATTCTGCCAGCCCAATTCAACTTCAGAGCAGGGGGGACTTTAAATCTGTAAGCCTCTTTCATCGTTAACATCCCGTCCGCAGCTGAAGGCTAAACCATTAAGTCCGGGAACAAGCTAGGAACAAAATTCGAAAAAACAGGAATAAGAGAGGGAATTAAAGTGAGCCATTCGGGAGGTATGTTCCAAGCACCATTACTAATAACCTCACTTGCCAACATATCCATATCTATTCCAATAAGGGAGAGAGGCTGCAAATAGGAGCTATTCAAAAGAGGCGGCCCGCACCAAGAATCTTTCCATAATCGGACTCGATCACCCTTGCCAAGCAGACAAGAAATATTGGAGGTTAAGCAGGAAAGCTCAGGTTTTAAACTGCTCCATAAGGACGAAAAAATATGATGACGGATGAAACCAAACTTTCGTAAGACCCTAGCACGAAGAATGTTGGCCCAGTCCTCCATACTGTTCAGAAAATCCCAACATAAGTAGAGATTTGAGGCATTATTAAGCACAACGAGAGAGCGTAAACCGAGACCGCCTAATAACTTTGGTTGACAAACTTTATTCCAAGCTACTGTAACGAGCTTCCTGGAATTAGTAGAGCCACTCCAGATAAAGTTTCTCGAAGCATTCTCCACCTTTCTAATTAATGAAACAGGCAAAGAGTAAGAAGAGATAGAATGATATGTATCATACCATGAACCACCGCACTGACCAAGGTAACTCTGTCGGCGTAAGAAAGAGTCGAACCATTCCAAGCAGCCATTTTAGCAATCATTTTATCAACTAACGCTTGAAAATGAGCGTGTCTAACCCGACCTTTAAAAATGGGAACCCCGAGATAATCGAAAGGCAACGAACCACATCTGAAACCTGTGAGCTGAGAAAAAAGATTAGATCTATGCTCCGACATTGAACCACAATAAATCAAGGATTTAGAGTTGTTGATGATTTGACCGGAAGCAAGAGAGTGATTCTGGAATAGATTGATGAGGGCAGCAATATTGGAAGTTTTTCCTCTACAAAAAAAATCAAAATGTCATATGCATAAAGACAGTGCGTAGGCATGTTGAAGGTTTTGTTAACTTTCATGGGAATGAGGGAACCCGACGAGACCAAGGCTTTGAGATGGCGGCTCAAGACGTCTTCCGCAAGACAAAAGAGAAGAGGAGAAAGGGGGTCGCCTTGACGAACACCACGCTTACAAGGAAAATAACCGTGAGCTGATCCATTGAAGACAATGGACATATGAGCAGAGTTTAGAATTGTCGAAATCCAGTGACAGAAAGTCAAGCTAAAGCAAAAAAATTTCAAAACAGCCAAGAGAAAATCCCAATGGATGGTGTCAAAAGCCTTGGAAATGTCCACTTTAATAGCAATGTTCCCACCCCTGGTTTTGTTATCCAGAAGATTTTCAACCTCGGAAGCGAGCCGAAAACAATCTTCAATATTCCTCCCTTTTATGAAACCTTTTTGCTCCTTGGTCACAAGAAAAGGCATAATGACCGAGAGCCTCTCCGCGAGAATCTTAGAGATAACCTTAAACTTGAAGTTGGCAAGAGCGATGGGCCGGAAATTATCCATAGAATCAGCAGCTTTAGTTTTAGGAATGAGAATTATCAAGTTGGCATTGTAGTTGTTAGGCATCCAACTCTCTTTAAAGAATTGCCACACCGCATTAAAAACTCCATGCTTAAAGATAGGCCAATAAGTTTGAAAGAAAACACCACCGAGACTATCCGGACCAGGGCACTATCCTTACGAAGGCTGAAAACCGCATTAGTGATCTCCTCCATGGATGGGAGAGAGGCAAGCGTGAAATTCATTGAATCCGTGACCAAAGTGGGGATAACATCCAACAGATTCGAGTCCTGCACCGTACCTGCAAAACCGAAAATATTAGTGAAAAAACTAACTGCGTGAGCAGCCATATCTGCAGGATCCAGTAAGATACAATCACCATCGCGTAAACTCAAGAATGAGGTGTTTCTATCTCCCATTTTATGCTATTTCAGCCTAGCTTTTTCCATCCAAAAGAATTCCTCTTTAGCCAAAGCTTCTTCCAAATCATGTTGGGCCTTAATTTCTTGAGACTTTAAACTAGAAGTCATGCCAGAGATCTGAATTTGGTTTTGTATATCGGAAAGATGATTTGTTGAATTTTTAACAAGAGCATGAACATCTCCAAAGACTTGTTTGTTCCAAATCCTGAGTTTATCCTTTAAAAGTTTGAGCTTTTGCGACAGAACAAACATAGGGCAACCGTACACTGGCTGAGACCAACTGTCCGCAATGAGGGCTTCACAACTATCGTGCAGCGTCCACATACCAAGAAACTTGAAACTGGACCTGACCTTGATAGCAGAGAAGCTGACATCCAAACAAATGGGGAAGTGATCAAACCGAAGTTTAGGAAGGGTGAAAACATGAGAAGTGTTACAAGTCGTAATCCAAGATTGATTACAAATAACTCTGTCAAGGCGTCTTTCCACCAATTGAGAACCAGCCCTGCCGTTAGACCAAGTAAAAAACTGTCCACGAGTAGGGAGATCCGTCAGACAATGCTGCTCAATTCAATCCCGAAAGTCTGAAATAGATGGTCTAGAAGGAGAATTACTGCCCCTATGTTCATGAGCACCAACAATGGCATTGAAATCTCCTGCAAAACACCAAGGCCCAGTGTATTGATGGATAAGACCAGAAAGATCATTCCAAAGTAACCTGCGATTGACAATGTTGGTAGAGGCATAGATCGCTTCCAGATAAACCGTGACAGAATCATAAACAACTTTGAAGGAAACGAATTGGTCAGTAATATGAATTAGTTGAGGGGAAAGGCTTTTAGAGCATATGCACCAAAGGTTAGGGAGATTGTTAATACGAAGGTTAGTCGCAAAACAATGAAGGTTGAGTCTATTGAGAAAATTAGTGGGGAGATTTTGTAAATCCATCCAAGGTTCGGCTAGAAAGCAAAAATCAGGTTTATGAGTTAAGAGAAAAATTTAGAGGACCAATCTTGTGGGGGAATTGGCAAGACCCCGTGCATTCCAGAAAATGCACTTCATTGGGAAGGTTTAGAAGTACCAGATTGAGATCTGGTGAGGTAACTGACTTTTGCTTTGGCTTTTTGACGAATTTTCTTTTTCTGAGATTTGGACTTGACAAGCTGAAACTTTAGGAGTTCCGGATCAAACTCCTCATCATCATTATCTGAATCTTCGTCTGCTAAATTTCCCCATGCCTCTTGGAGAAATTGAGTGTTCTTGTTTCTTGCTAAAACTGCAGGGTCATTTGTACCAATCTGTTGTGTCGCATCTACAAAGACCAATTCATCAGAGCTAGGATCCACAGGAATGAGGTCCAAAACTGGTGTTTCAAGGCCAAGTAAGGTATTGTTGTTTGGGGATAAAATAGGAGGCTCAGGATTAGGACAATGCTTAACTGGGGGAATGGTTTCAAGAGAGTTGATATCAATACAGTTGTTAGCAATGGGGATAGGAGCGCCCGTAGGGGAACTGAGACCATGCTCAGTGACTTTAATCGGTTATGTTTCACCCGAATTGTTGTTACTCTGGACTCCATGGGATTGATGTTTGTGACTGTCATTGAGCTGTTCCTGCATATTGCCAGAATCCTTGTTTTGCTTCCTACCTTCATGCTTTTGTTCTGCAGCCAATCTTCGTTTACAACTGTCTCTACTGTGACCAATACATTTGCAGAAGTTATAGTAAGGAGGGATCTTCTCATATTTAATTTCCACAAAGAAGGCGAAACCCACTCGTTCCACCAGGATCTTGTAAGTAAGATCTCTCTCAAGATCGATATCCATTAAAACCCTAACGAAATGACCAAAAGCCCTATCGAAGGAGGGTTTGTTTGAAGAAGAATCTATGCAGATAGGTGTCCCTATGCTGCTGGCAATAGCGAATAAGATTTTGGGCCTCCAATACTCTTGTGCCAAACTGTGAATGCGAATCCAAACTTGAGTTGAGGATTGATTAGCTGCTGCAGGAACGAAGTCTCTAGTCCAGGGGAAGAGCTTCAGCAGACCAGGATTAAGGTTTCGCGAGTTAATAGATCTCACTTTGCGAACATCTTCAAGAGAAGAATTATTAGAATTAACTAAAAAAGGGCGGACTTAAGGAGGAACAGGATGAACGGATAGGCTAGGCGGGTTTTGGAAGCGGCGGGCTATGGCTGAGCCGGCATTAGCGGTCAGCGGGCTTTGGAGGGGCGGGTATTGGTGGGCGACGCGGCGGGCCCAAAATCCCAATCCAATTTGCCACTTTTTGACGGGTATGCGAGTTGACCAGGCGGGCCACAACCCGTTTTGCCACTCCTATCCATATTAGAATCTGTGCGAACCCACTGATTATTATATTTTTGTACAATTAAAGAAATTAAGTAAATATATTTTAAATAATGTATGAATACGAACACAACCAAAGCGTATGTATTTATGTTACTAATATTTATTTATATAATTAAAATAATATTTTCAAATACTATATTATTATTTGATATTTATAATATTAAATAATTGCATAAATATTATTATAAATAATGTCAAAACAAATTTAATATTTAGATAATAATAAACTTTTTTGGTTAAATAATTTTGTCTTTCTGTTTTTTCACCTTTTAAAAATATATGTGCGTAGTGAACCAGTACCCGTACAAACGCACAGTGTCCAGATCAGAATTTGTGCGAATCTACGAGTTATTATATTTTTTATATAATTAAAAATATAAAAGTAACCGGACTAAACCGGTGGTGATAAACAAAAAAAATTAAAAAAAAATTAAAATAATTTATGAATCCAACCACGAGAAAATATGTTGCTTTTTAATTATTTATGTTACTAATATTTTTATTTTGAAATTAGTTACAATTTAAGATAGAATATTTTTTAAGATAATATTTAGAAAATTGAAATATATATTATTGTTGTAAAATAATTTTGTTTTTATTTAAAAAATATGTCTTTCTTTTAAAAACAATAAACTCTTTTTCGTAAGATAATTTTGTTTTTCTCATTTATAATTTAAAAATAAAATCGTACGTACCACAACAGTACCCGTGAAAACGCTCGGGTATCTCGCTAATTTTTTTATCAAAGAGAAACAAAGAAATAAAATGGTTTAATATACCATATCCCCTACCAAATAAGCGATATTTGATATTCCCCCTTAAAGAAAATTTTGATTCCCCTCTTAAGAAACCCATATTCTAAATTGTGTCCCCCATGCAGACATGGCTAGGAAATCTTCACACTTGACATCCCTTAAATTTTTTTGTCTAAATTGGCATTCCACGTGGCATTTTTTAATTTTTTTATTAATTTTTTATATCAATGTGAAATTTGTATTTTTTATTATTTACATTTTTTTACTAATATATTTATTTTCGATTTCTTAAATTATTTTCATTAATATTTTTTATTAATCAATTTTTTAAATTATAAAAATATGTCATTTGGGCCTAAGCCCATTTTGGTTTGAAAAGCAGCTCATTCACTTAATCTGTTTTCAATTCATTTGCATGTATGTGTGTTGGTTTTATAAACACTCACTTACTCTTTGTATAAAATAATGTGCGACTATAAAAGTGTAGTATTTGTTGCATTTTGGTTTTGCAGTTTGTATCACTTACTCTCTTCCCTGTTCACGTATAGTTCTCACCTTCCATCACCATTAACACACATTCAACTTACAGCAACTCAGAACAACCCTAACGAACCACCGTAACACCATTTCCAAAATTTGATGACACGGTGATTTGAATAATGTGTCGGTTCTTGCAGAATAATTTGTCAGATACTTCCATACATAGAGACACACCACTTCTTCGTAGCATTAGGAGCAAAATACTCAACTACAAACTTCCTCCAAAACTCGATGTTGCTATCCTATATAGAATCCAAGTCCAAAAGTTATTATTAATATAGCATATGATAGACACAGAACAAAGCCAATATATAGATAAATTATTACCTCTGGTCTATGTTTTTGCTGATACATTTAGTGTGTCAGCCGCCTTGCACACATCCCTGCTTCATATGTCGGTTTCACTCTTTTACCATTTTTCCATCCACAAGCTGGTTGTTTCTCCATCTCCAATAAAGCATCGGACCTTATTAAATGATATGCCACCATATTATTTAGACATGTGTATAGTATAGAATATTTTACGCTAACTATATAGATATTCATAAGCATAAGCCACACTATATAGTATAAAAACTGAATGGGGAAGATGAAAGATATTCATAAGCATAGGCCTTATTCATAAGCAATAAAGCTAACTATATAGATATTCATAAGCATAAGCCTTATTCTATGCATTTGTTTGTTGTTGTGTCGAATGCTGAGGTGAAGCTTTTATGATGATGCATTTTGTGGTTGTTGTGCAATTTATGTGAATCCTGCATGTATGTATCGGCTTATTGTTGAGTTCCTGCATGCGTTTAATTAGGCTATTAGAGTAAGCAATTCAACCTTGGTAGTATTGATAAATATATTAAATTGTAGTATTTATAGTGATGAATAAGAGAAAGAGTATGTTGTATTTATAATATGGTGATGATAAAATGAAGAAGAAGCAACTCGCAACTATTTTGGAAATTATTACAACTGTAAGTTGTGTTGTTGAATTGATATATGTTGCTTTCATATATGTGTCGTTGAATTCTGTCATGAATATATGTTGCAGTAGGTGTCGTACAAAGATTTACAAACACAACAACTTTAAAATATAGTCTCTTAGAGTATCTCCAACGGTGAACCTATTTTTGGGTTCCTTGTGGGACCTATTAAGCCACGTCAGCTTGAAGCAACTCAACTAATTTTTATCTCCAATGGTGCAACTAAGAACCCATATTAGGTCCCACAATTTTACTTTATTTATTAATATTTTATTCATATTTATTATTTAAATTAAAATTGATATAAAATAAATAAAATTCAAATTGAACTTATAATTTAAAATGATAATTAATATTAATCTCAAATACATGACATATAATTAAAAACAATAAAAATAAATAACATCACATAATAAATTAAACTTAAACTTCATCATCTACATGTCCAAAACGTTCCCAAATATACTCGACTAAATTTCCTTGAAGTTGACGATGAACTTGTTTTTCTCGAATACTTGCTCTTCTTTGTAGTCTTGTTGCAAGATTCGGATGAGGACCGCTAAATGTTTCGGTTGTTGAGTTGTTGTCATCCACATTATCATAAGAGTAATCAAAATTACCTCCATATGTATGTCGTTCGTCTTCAACAATCATGTTGTGCAATATGATGCATGCATATATGGTATGCTTGAGGGTGTCCATGTGCCAAGCACGTGCTGGGCCACGTATAATTGCAAATCGAGATTGAAGCACTCCAAATGCCCGCTCCACATCTTTTCTAGCTGATTCTTGATGTTGAGCAAATAACTTTTTCTTTTCTCCCTGTGGCATTGAAATGGTTTTGACAAATGTAGCCCACTCAGGATATATACCATCTGCTAAATAATACCCCATATTATATGGTGTCCCATTGATTGTATATTGCACATTGGGAGCATGTCCTTCCAAAATATCGTTAAACACATTAGATTGGTTTAACACATTAATGTCATTGTTTGAACCTGCAATACCAAAAAAAGCATGCCAAATCCATAAGTCTTGTGATGCCACTGCTTCAAGCATGATTGTGGGCTTACCATGATCACCTCAACAAAATTGTCCTTTCCATGCAACAGGACAATTTTTCCATTCCCAATGCATACAATCAATAGAACCCAACATACCTGGAAAGCCACATGACTCTCCCATTTGTAAAAGATGTTCAACATCAGTGTTGTTAGGCTTTCTCAAATACTCAGCCCCAAATACAGCATTCACGCCCTGAACGAATCTTTGTAAGCACTCAATTGAAGTGCTTTCACCGATTCGAACATACTCGTCTACAATGTCAGCAGCAGACCCATACGCCAACATACGAATAGCAGATGTACATTTCTGCAATGGTGAAAGACCCGTTTTACCAGTTGCATCGACCCTCATTTGGAAATATTCATCATGATTTCCAAGGGCATCTACAATTCGAAGAAATACATGCCTATGCATTCTGAACCTTCTTCGGAATTGAACATCTGTGTATACTGGATTTTCCGAGAAGTAGTCATTGAACAATCGATTATGCCCTTCTTCACAACCTCGATCTATCGTTGTTCTTTTCTTTGGCCTAGAGGAACTTCCAAATTGAAGTTCATTCTGAAGCTCTTGTTCTTCATCACTGTCGTCCATAAATTCTTCTTCAACCAACTCCCAAAATTCTTGATCGTAATTATCTGAATCGTCTGAATCCATTTTAGTAAATAATGAGAGAAGAATAAGATGAGAATGAGAAAATAATGACATAAGTGGTAGTATATATAATAGTTTGAATAACGGCTAGTTTGAATAACGGCTAGTTTGAATAACGGCTAGTTTAAATAACATAATATTTATTATAATTTAAAGTGGTACTAATGACCATGTTACATAGGTGTTGATAAATTAAAGTGGTACTAATGACCATGTTACATAGGTGTTGATAAATTAAAGTGGTACTAATTACCATGTTACATAGGTGTTGATAAATTAAAGTGGTACTAATTACCATGTTACATAGGTGTAGATACTAACTACATTCCATATTTTTTTTCATCTTATTACAATATTTTTCATGAATATCTCGTTGACTATCGCTCATAGTAGAAGTGTCTTTCATCATTAGTTGCACTACCTTTAATTCTATCTCGTCCTCCTTACTTTGCGCTAGTCTTTCCATTAACATTGCTCTTTTATTCCTTGCATCTTGCGTTTCATTTGGAATTTCCTTTGCCTTACCCTTCCTTTTTGCTGCTTTTTGTCCCATTGGACGCTCCATTGGTGATGATGAGTTAAACTCATAACTTGAAGGTGTATTTGGGTTCTCCGATGATGCCTCACTAGCATAAGTCTTTGTTATTTTTGAAGAACTTTCAATCGATTCTCCCATCCATTTAGGTTCATCTTTTAACAATCTCCATGCGTACTCAAGGTTGAATGTTGTACCTTGATCCTGAGCAAAAAATGCATTTGCAGTGGCCATGACATCGTTCTCCGATGTCCCACTTTTCTTTCCATTAACAGCTTGTTTGTAACACCCAACAAATTTTTGAACCAAGCCATTTATTCGATGCCATCGACATTTTAATTATCCCTTTAACTTTTCCCGCGATTCCCCACGATATTGGTTATAATTGGCAGCGACTCTTACCCAAAAACTCTCAGCCTTTTGATCAACTCCCACAATTGGATCCTTTGAAACATTGAGCCATGATTGGATAAGTAGTATATCCTCATCCCTTGCAAATTGCTCTCGAGATTTTTTTTTAACAACAACCCTTTCTTCTTTTTCAGTACCAACTTGAGTAGAAAATGGTGGAACTTGAGTAGAAAATGGTGGAACTTGAGTAGAAAATGGTGGCATCGGTGGAATTTGAGAATTTTGAGGATTAGGATTTTGATAATTTTGCATGAAATTGAACATAGCTTGTTGATAATGAAAATGATTAGGATCCATTTGACCTAAACAATTGTAATTTGAAGTAAAAAAAAAATGAAAATTTGAATTAAAATGATGAAATTGTGAGAGAGAAAATTGAAATTGAAGAGAAAATATAAGTGTTGGTAAAATTTGTGTTGGTTAATTTTTTTCACAAAACTATATTTATAACTAAAAAATAACTAAAAAAAAAAAGAAAAAAAAAAGAAACTAGCCATTGGTAACGGCTACTTTTATTATTAAAATCAAAAAAAAATTTGAAGAACCGTTGCTTGTTTATACACTGATGGCCAGGTGGAGCTCCAAAGCAAAGAAAAAGTGGACCCCAAATCATTGCCATGCTGGCAAACTCTCATGAGGAACCACCGCTGGAGGTGGTCTTAGAGCACCCACATTCATACTACTCATGTTGGTGGTATAAGTGGGTCCCATCTAATATAATATACTACTTCACACTTCTCAAATTATTTAAACCATCTATCTATATTTTCTAAATATCCATACTACTCACCTAAAACTCTAATATGGGTCCCACAAAATTTACATTATATTTCAAATTTATATTTTATATTAAATGATAAAAAATTAAAAAAATATGAAAATATATTAAGTAACATACTACATGACATGACACATAAGTTATACCAAAATACAAAAAAAAAAGTCATAAATATTAAAATAAACTATTACCATAAAAAATAATAAACGTTTAAAATAACTTCTAATCCTGATTATTCTCATGTCCAAAACGTTCCCATATGTGTTCTATCAAGTCCTGTTGAAGGTGTCGACGAATTTGCTTATCGCGAACATGATGTCTTCTACGTAAGAACTCTTGAAAATCATTATTAGAATCGTCCGGTGGTGCAATTGGGTCATTGCTCAAATGATCATAAGAATAATCAAAATTGCCACCATATGTTGCACGTTCATCTTCAACAATCATGTTGTGCAATATGATGCACGTGTTCATTATACGTTTCAGTGCATCCAAGTGCCAAGATCGAGTCGGGTTACGTATGATCGCAAAACGGGATTGGAGAACTCCGAATGCTCGTTCGATATCCTTTCTTGCACCTTATTGATGTTGAGCAAACAATTTTCTCTTATCCCCTTGTGGCATTGGGATGCTTTTCACAAATGTAGCCCATTCAGGATAAATGCCATCTGATAGATAATAGCCCATGTTGTATTCATGTCGATTGACTGAATAATGGATCTCAGGAGTTCTCCCTTGCATAACATCGTTGAAGACATCAGATTGGTTCAGCACATTGATATCATTGTTTGAACCCGCTACCCCAAAGAAAGCATGCCAAATCCATAAGTCTTATTTTCAACATATTCGTAACCGGTGTAGTTTTGACTTCTTCATCAAGGTTGATTGTTTCCAACCCATCTTGAGCTTGAGTACAAAATTGTGGTGTTTCAGGCTCTTGATCATTTGCTTCCACATGACTATTATCCATTTGAACTCCATGAAACATAGTGGGACTATTTGATTGAGATGGAAAGTGTTGATAATAAAATGGGTAATTTCCAAAGTGTGGATAATTTTGTTGATTTGGGATAAAAGTAGGATTTTGAAAATTTGAGTTATGATGTGAGTTTGGATTATTGGATGCATTTTGTTGATTTGGGATAATTGGTGGAATGCCACAATTTTGCATGAAATTGGACCAAGAATTATGGTGGTTGGGGTTCATTGTAGAAGAAGAAAAATTTAAAAAAGATGAAAGAAATGATTGATTAAATGTAAATGAAAAATTATGGTAGATTGACCAAACTACTTTTTTATAGTAAATTAAAACTTGTAAAAAAAATTGAATGAGATGCAACGGTTATTTTTTTTAACGGTAACAAATTAATTTGAAATTTGTAGTTCAATCAAAGCAGTTTCAAAATAATATATTAATTGAATGATACGGGTCTTATTTTGGATACGGAGCTAATAAATACCACACCTTTTATCTTCAATTATCCTTGCTACACTGACAGCAAATGGTACAGCTAAGCAAAAGTCACTGCGGTATTTATGCTCTTGGGATCTTTTGGGGTAAGGTTACTGTTTTAATGTGAAAGAATGAGATTGGATTTTTTGGGTTGTCTAACTGCAGCTTTCATAATAATTTAAATTAGTAGTTTATAGGATAGTTTTCATTCAAATCAGTGAGAAGTTGTATTATTAGCTTCATTATTAGTATATATAATTTTTTTTAAATATATATATATATATATATATATATATATATATATATATATATATATATATATATATATATATATATATATATATATATATATATATATTACCGAGGTACAAATTGGATAGAAAATGTCTATATCTAAATCTTGTATCCTCTGATTTCTTAATGATTAATTGATAGGTCATTAAGATATGTCTTCTTCTCTACCTGACGATAATTAATGGGAATCAAGTTCATTGCTTTTGTGTCTGATACCATACCAGTCATTTATGGTTATCTTCTTTTCTGTCTGATACCGTACCAGTCATTTATGGTTATCTTCTTTTCTGTCTGATACCGTACCAGTCATATATGGTTATCTGCTTTTCTGTCTGATACCATACCAGTCATTTATGGCTATTCATACGCCTTGAATGCTCTGTTTGTATGTTAAAATACATTAATAAAAAATACGATATATTGATCTTGGGTCGGTTAGTTCAATTTGACTAATTTAAGTGGGCCTAGCTCGACTAGGAGGGTTGTTGAATCCGAGTTTGGATTCAATACTAATCATGGATATAAGGATGTTGCATTCTTGGAGTTGGATTTAAACATATTAGTTATGTTACTTTTAGTTAAGATGAATGAATTCAGAATTATCTTGTCTAAACATTTTTAAGGTGATCTTTGTGCATTTTATTCATTGTTAAAAATTTTTTTCGTCAAAAACATTTAGTTTGGTCACTAGTTTATAAATTAAAAAGATATTTTAAATTTTGATAGTTGTTATAAATAAAAGTAAATTATTTTTTAACTATAATACTAATATTCTTAATATATCTTTATTTTGAAGCATATATAATTAAATGACACTTTATATAGAATATTAATAAAAATATTTTATAAAATTTAACATGTATTTTGAATGAGAAAATTAAGTATATTTAATAAACATTTTTAACAACAGTAAAGTTATACTTTTTTCTTAAAGAAAAACAATTCAAACTAATTCTCTCACTCTGGTTTTGAACAAGTTTTTGTTGGTTTTGAAGTTATTATTTTTTACATGTTCTCAACAATTTTGGTATCATTTGATTTTTTTAGCTAAAGGGGTCAAGTTCGTAAAGAATAATTTAAAAATTTAATAAATAGCATAAAAGTTAGACTTTTACCTATTTTCTTGATAAAGTTTAATATATAAAACAGCCATCAAAATAGAAAACAAAACATAGTCCTCCAACAAAACAATCCACCCGACCCATATCATATTCTATGGACTCACTTCACTATAAATTATGTCCACGTCTGTTTCTCATTCTCCATGAGCTATCTTCTCATTCTTTACAATAATTACTAACTACACCCACAAATATGGAATGTTGTATAATCAACAGGCTCAAGACTCAACCTTTATGGTTCATCCTAATTTTTCTTGTGGGTTTATTCACCATTATGAGAGTTTCTTTTGTTTATTTTAGATTTTTCTATGTTAAATTTCTCAAAGCTCCCAGAAAGCTCAAAGATTGAATAAATGAATTATTTTCATAAATTATTTTCAAGAAATGTCGTATTTATGGAATTGAGAGAATAAGAGCATGTGGAGGCTCAGGGAAATCGTTTGTAATTTCTGTTTTATTTTTATTTGAATTTACTATTTTTCTATTTACCATTACAATGTATAATTTCTGCATTTTACGTATTTTATTTGTCATCTTTATAATTTTTTTTTCTATTATCAATATATAAGGCACATGGGTCAGTATCTATAAGTTTAATAAAAAATAAACATATAAATTCAATAATAAAAATATGTAAGTTACAAGAATTTTTTACCATTTAATATATAGATATTATTTTTTTACGAACAAAATTTTTATTGACATATTTCAACAAATACTGCAAACTGTTTGACCGGGCTTGGATAACTTAATACTATTTTTATCTAGGGAATATCTTTGTACACCTCTTAATTTTTTTAAGGGTTTTTGGCGAAATTTCACTTTTACGTCCTTGAATTTGGAGATGCATATCCGAACACATCAATTTTCATTTTTTTAGAGGTCCTTTCGGAGATGTATTTTCAAATTCACCCATTGGTGAATTTTGAAAGTACATATCCGACATAACACCTAAAAACAAGCGAAGTAACATTACTTTGCCCATGTATCATACGGTGAAGTCGAGAAAAATTGTCTAAAACAGAAGAACATGGAAAGCCGAAGTTGATCAAGCAACTATGTATATAGGTCCTGATTGCAGTGGTCTTCCTGCATCTAATGTCTTAACTTATAATTTGTGCTCTGTTTGGTAAAAACAAATCAGTGTATCTCTAGATACGTTTCCTTAAAAAAAATGTTAGATGGATGTTTTACAAGTTGAATTGTTGACAAATTATTTTTCAGCTCACCTTAGAAGTGTGTCGAGTAGAGTATAACCATCAGTCTATCCCTGGTGTAACGCTTATGTACAATATGGTTCTTGGTTGAGGTAGAGATGTGAATATGTTATAAGTTTTATATTTCTATTTTGCAAATATTTCATTCATCTGCGATGAATAGTGTTTTTTAGAGGTGAATCAATAAGATATGAATGAACAAGATTTATAAATACATGTAGGCATGTATATTTGTACCCCTAAGGAACCATGAAATTCGTAACTTTTTTATTGTTCAGCAAAGATGTGGCTTGAGATTTAAAGATTAATAGAGTAAGACAGCGTATGGAATATACAAACTGAATACACATATATAACATTAATCTTCTCTATGTGGAAATAAGTATTAGGGGTCACACCTTATAAGTATCTTCTATAATTTACTAATAAATGTAACGTTGAAGTGTAAACAGGATGTTTTATTAGATACATTTCCGAAATACCTTGAACGTTGATTTGGAATGCTTTTGGAAATGCATCTCCGAAGGGCATTTTGGGTTTTCAGGGAGTTTTTTAACACTACAAGGTGCACAAAGAAATTCTCTTTTATCTATGAAGGCTTTTTTAGCCATTCTATGAGTCGAGCCTTTCAACTCACGTTTGATAAAACACATACCACCCTTATCAAAAGCAGCTAGAGTTTCCTTGACGAGAGAGATTTGGTAACCAATGTGAGTAGACCAATCTCCTCCACACCTTTAGCATTCTTCAATTGAAAACGATCCACAATCGATTTACAATCAGTATTCACATGGATTTTCTTCATCCCCATTATCCAAGCAACTTGCAGCGCGTTGATGATGTCTTAATTCTCAGTCGCATGAGGATTATTGTAACCCTGCCGATTGTAGCATATGTTCACGAACAATAAAGTCTTGTTTATTTGCAAATTGTGCAGGAATATTTACCTCGACAACTACCGATCGATCACGTGATTTAACATCATTATTCACTCCATCCGGTTTATTAGCATGCTTCACTTCGTCTGATTTAACCTCCATCCTCACAATAGCTTTGGGAAACATACTCGGGTGCACCATATCTAATACCATAAATAACAAAATAACAACTTCAAAATTCAAACTATCAGGAAAATCTAGAGACATATATCCAATGAAATGAGTCCAGAGATGCATATCCAGACTCAACGTTCATTTTTCCAGTAATGTTGTACAAATCATCAATAATGTTGTATAAATCATCAGCAATGTTATCGTCTGGTTAATAATAAGAGCAGTAAAGAAGCTATCGACGTTGGGGAGATGGAACAATGAGAAGACATCATCCAAAAATCAAAATAAGATAAATGATAAAGTTACACTTAAATGTGTTAGTGAGGGTGTAAAGTGCTTTGATGTTAAATGCAGTAGGTAGAAGGAATTGAGAATGGTAAAAAAACACGTGAATGTAGCTTCAAAACTTGATCTTGAGTGTATGCTAGAAATGGGTTGAGAGGTAGAGAGAAAATTTTTTTTCTAAAAAATGGAGAAGGAGAAGAGGGAAGGTCTGGCGCGGCTTTTAAATATGTTTATCTATTTCGAAAATGAATTTTCGAACTAACTTTTTCTATTTAAATAAAAATATATGTTCGGAGATGTATATTTGAACATATCCTTAAAATAACTTCGATTGTAAATCTCTGAATTTTATTTTTCAAAAAAAAATAGAATTTAATATATCCGAAAATATATCTCCAAAAATAGAGTGTTTGTGAAATTTCAAGAAAAATCCGAAAAAATATATGAGTGAAATAAGAAATTGCCTTAAAATAATGTATTGATGTCGGACAATATTTGATACATATGTATTGATGTCGGACAAGATTCTAGTTGATATTCTAGTTGATACATTATGTAGTTGAGTTGTAGACACTAGTAGTAGTAGTATTTACCTAAACAGTACTTTAGAAGTCACCCAAAATTGCATGATATAATGTGTAGGTATTTCTATTTATATTTGTAATAAAAATTCAATCAGAATGTGCAGGGAAAGAAACAGTGAAAAAATTACATTGAAATCCCTAAAACTCTCGCTCTCTCCGTCGTGCCGTCTTCACCTTCCATGTCTATTCAGTTACAGGTAAAAGTTACTCTCACATGGGTCTTCACCATTTATTACACTTGTAACTGATTTCAATCCTTATCACACTACACTCATGATTTCTCTCTGACCTCAAAAGTCGTTGCTCAACATTTAACACAACACATTCAAACATAAACCTATCCACTTTCTCTCTATATTCACCAGTAATAATGGATTACACACATTTCTTCCTAGTAGCAACAGCCGCTTTAGGTTTCATCTCCATATCCAAATCTCTCTTCCATTTCCTCACCTGGCTATACGTCATCTTAATCCGCCCAACAAAACATCTCAAACAATACGGTTCGTGGGCCGTAATCACCGGCTCAACCGACGGGATCGGCAAATCCATGGCTCTAGAGTTCGCATCCAACGGACTCAACATTCTCTTACTTGGCCGAAACCCTCTCAAACTCGAAGCAACCTCAAAAGAGATACTTAATAAATTCAGAACGGTCGAAGTTAAGTGTGTTGTTGTAGACTTACAGAACAATACCGGAGACGAAATAATGAGAAAAATTGAAGAAGCTATTGATGGTTTAGATGTTGGAATCCTAGTTAATGGCGCTGGTGTGGCCTATCCTTATGCAAGATATTTTCATGAGGTTGATTTGGATTTGATGGATTCTATCATTAAGGTTAACGTAGAAGGAGCAACTTTGGTTACAAAAGCTGTGATTCCTAGTATGATTAAGAAGAAAAAAGGTGCTATTGTTAACATTGGTTCAGGTTCCACTGTTGTTCTTCCTTCTTATCCTCTTGTCACACTTTATGCAGCTTCAAAAGCGTAAGTACTTTCATAAATGCATCTTTTCTATTCATCAATTGCTAATTAGGAACAAATCTGAATCTAGATCTTGATGTTAATTTTACAGGTATCTTGCAATGTTCTCTGCATGTACCAATTTGGAATACAAACATCAAGGAATTGACATCCAATGTCAGATTCCGTTATTTGTGTCGACGAAAATGACAAGGATGAAGGCGTCTCTGTTTGTTCCAACACCGGAGGTATATAGCAAAACATGCATGAAATGGATTGGTTATGAGAAACTGGTTGTGCCATACTTTTTTCATTCTCTGCAGTCGTTTGTCATAAGGGCGGTTCCTGATGTGTTGTTGGATTCTTACATGCTCAGTTATTTTCTTTACTGGCGGAAAAGAGGACTTGTTAAGGACTCGCAAATTAAAGTATCTAGTAATTCTGAAGCAAATTAGCTTTGATGATGATGATGCCAAATTTAGTTTTCTGTTTCTGCTCAATCAACATCTCTGCGAAAATTTAGAGTTATGATGGTTCCAGTGGATTGATTACATATGTAGTTTTTTTTTTTCCTTGTACTTTCTCTTCTCCATCATTTTCTTAAAATTATTATTTCTGCTGCTCACTTATGAGCTCTGGATCCATTATAATTGAAAATTGGACCAAGGCCACCTCAAGGAGATGAGACTCCGCTAGAGATAAGTAGAAATGTGAATAATTTACTTGAAAATGGTGTTGAATAGTCTATCCGAGTTTGATTGAATTTATCTTAGTAAGTGCGAATTTGATGTAAAAACGGACATTCAACGTACACTAATTGAACTCTATTAGTTCTTATACTCCGAAGCCAGCCAGAGTCGCAAAAATGAACAGGACCAACCGGTTCAACTTGGTAGAGATGTAGATCCGGTTCAACTTGGTAGAGAGATGTAGATGTTATATAAATTATGTTTTAGAAAAGATTATAGAAAAGTAAAAGAATATATATTAATGTTATAGTTTAGAGTTTTTTTTTTTAGCAAAGAGAAATAAAGAAGAAGAGACTTTTCATAAGTAAGAAATAAAAACATGATGGAGAGGGGAAGAGAATTTTTGACAGTTAGTTATGACTAGGTTGGGCTTGGGTCAAAATTATATGTATTTTTTTATGTTTAGTATTTATAATTTTTTTAAAAATATTTTATAGATATTACGGTTTTAATTATCGGGTTTAAATTGGATAGAAAATGTCTATGGGTCTGTTTGGTAAAAATAGAGGTTGACAGATAAGCTAGCTGATAGCTTATAGCTTATGACTGATGGCTGATGACTGATGACTTATAGCTTATAGCGGATGGTTGAGACTGATAGCTTATAAGCTAATTGAAGTGTTTGGTAAAATTAGCGGTTCAATTAACTTATAAATGTAAAATGACATAAAAGATATTTAATATATATTTATTTTATTTAAAATTAAAATAAATTATAAGAGTTAAAAATGAATTTTAATTAAAATAGTAAGGATAAAAAAAGGAAGAAAAAATGATAAGCTATAAGACATAAGCTAAAACGCTATTTGAAATAGCGTCTGGAAAATAAGCTATAAGCTAGTAAAATAAGCTATAAGCTCGTGATGAAAAGAGCGTTACCAAACGGGTCTAAATTATCATATGAGCTTATAAGACATAAGCTATAAGCTCGAAAATATGGCTTACCAAACAGAGCCTATATCGAAATCTCATATCCTTTGATTTCTTAATGATTAATTGATTGGTTATTACAATCTGTGTCTTCTTGTCTACCTAACGATAATTAATGGAAATCAAATCCCTTCTTGCTTTTCTGTCAGTTACCATACCAGTCATTTATGGTTATTTATACGCCTTCAATGCTGTTTACCAGTCATTTATGGTTATTTATACGTCTTCAATGCTCTGTTTACCAGTCATTTATGATTATTTATACGCCTTCAATGCGGCTTTTCTGTCTGATATCATACCAGTCATTTATGGTTATTCATACTCCTTTAATGCTCTGTTTGTGGGTTGAAATGCATTAATCAATGTTGAAATGCATTAATCAAAATTGAAATATATTGATCTTGGTTCGGCCAGTTCAACTTGAAGATAGATATAAGGTGCATTGTTGGAGTTGGATTTAATCATTTTACTTTTAGTTAAGTTGAATGAATTCGGAATTATCTGGTCTAAGCATTTTTAAGGTGATCTTTGTGCTCTTTTATTCATTGTTAAACCTTTATTGTCAAAAACAATTAGTTTGGTCACTAGTTTATAAATTAAAAAGAAATTTTAAATTTTGATAGTTGTTATAAATAAAAGTAAATTATTTTTTAACTATAATACTAATATTTGTAATATATCTTTCTTTTGACTAAAAAAAATATAGTTAAATGACATTTTATATTGAATATTAATAAAAATAATTTATAAAATTTTATATATCTTTCTTTTGACGAAAAGATATATATAGTTAAATGACACTTTATTGTATAAAAAATCATAATAATTAATTTTGGCATATGTCAAATAATAATAATAATATTGTATTTTATTTTATTTTTTTTAAAAGAAAAATACCTTCTGTGGTCATTTAATTTACAATATAAGATTACAACTTTTTAAAAAAATAATATTATTTTGAAATTAGAACTTATTTATGCTAAACTATGGTTGTGATTTATATTTTAAAATTATATTAGATGTGAATTATTAATCGTTTAATTAAAATTAATTCCAATAAAATAAATGACAATATTTTTTTTTCAAAAATAAGTTAGTGTAATAATTTATCTAATAATGAAATTAGTTGATATTTTAAATTAACATGAATAAATGTATGAATAGATTATGTGTTATAAATTTTTTAAAAATATTTTATATATATTACGAGTTTTAATTATCTGGTCATTTCTTAATGATTAATTGATTGGTCATTATAATTTATGTCTTCTTGTCTACCTGACGATAATTAATGGAAATCAAATCTCTTCTTGTTTTTTTTGTTTGATACCATACCATTCTTGTTTTTTTGTCTGATACCATACCAGTCATTTATTGTTATTTATACGCCTTCAATGCTCTGTTTGTATCGACAATTAATGAGAATCACTTCTGGCTTTTTTTGTCTGATACCATTTCAGTCGTTTATGGTCATACGCCTTCAATGCTCTGTTTGTTGGTTTAAATGCATTAATCATGTTGAAATGCATTAATCAAAATTGAAATATATTGATATTGGGTCGGCCAGTTCAACTTGAACATAGATATAGGGTGCATTGTTGGAGTTGGATTTAATCATTTTACTTTTAGTTAAGTTGAATGAATTCCGAATTATCTCGTTTAAGCATTTTTAAGTGATCTTTGTGCTCTTTTATTCATTGTTAAACCTTTATTGTCAAAAACAATTAGTCTGGTCACTAGTTTATAAATTAAAAAGAAATTTTAAAATTTGATAGTTGTTATAAATAAAAGTAAATTATTTTTTAACTATAATACTAATATTTGTAATATATCTTTTTTTTGACTAAAAAATATATAGTTAAATGACATTTTATATTGAATATTAATAAAAATAATTTATAAAATTTTATATATCTTTCTTTTGACTAAAAGATATATATATATATATATATATATATATATATATATATATATATATATATATATATATATATATATATATATATATATATATATATATATATATATATATATATATATATATATATATATATATATATATATATATATATATATATATAGTTAAATGACACTTTATTGTATAAAAAATCATAATAATTAATTTTGGCATATGTCAAATATTAATAATAATATTGTATTTTATTTTATGTTTTTTTAAAAGAAAAATACCTTCTGTGGTCATTTAATTTACAATATAAGATTCCAACTTTTTAAAAAAAAATATATTATTTTGAAATTAGAACAAAATTCTTATTAATGCTAAACTATGGTTGTGATTTATATTTTAAAATCATATTAGATGTGAATTAGTAATCTATGGGGTTTAATTAAAATTAATTCCAATAAAATAAATGACTAATATTCTTTTTTTTTCAAAATAAGTTAGTGTAATAATTTATCTAATGAAATTAGTTGATATTTTAAATTAGCATGAATAAATGTATGAATAGATTATGTGTAATAAATTTTTTAAATTCTTTTTATATATATTACGAGTTTTAATTATCTGTTCATTTCTTAATGATTAATTGATTGGTCATTATAATCTAAGTCTTCTTGTCTACCTGACGACAATTAATGGAAATCAAATCCCTTCTTGTTTTTCTGTCTGATACCATACCAGTCATTTATGGTTATTTATACGTCTTCAATGTTCTGTTTGTATCGACAATTAATGAGAATCAATTCACCTTCGGCTTTTCTGTCTGATACCATACCAATCATTTATGGTTATTCATACTCCTTTAATGCTCTATTTATGGGTTAAAATGCATTAATCAATGTTGAAATGCATTAATCAAAATTGAAATATATTGATTTTGGTTCGGCCATTTCAACTTGAAGATAGATATAAGGTGCATTGTTGGAGTTGGATTTAATCATTTTACTTTTAGTTAAGTTGAATGAATTCCGAATAGGCATGGCAACGGGGCGGGTCGGGGACGGTTTTTACCTCCCCAAACCCAAACCCGAATCCCCAATCAATCTCCGTTACCCGCCCCAAACCCAAACGGGGATGGGGAATTAAAATCCAAACCCGTCCTTAACGGGTTCGGGTTGGGTTCGGGTATCCCCGCCCCGCCACCATGTATTTCGTAAAGTCAATTTTTTTAATAAAAATATTTACTTTTTCAAAAATCAAATTACATTATAAATAACAAAATAAAACAATCTCAAAAAATTTCATACATATATTTCAAATATTTAAAATAATAAATACAAATCAAATTATTAAAACATTAGCCACATATTTAATAATATAAGTTATGAAATATAAATAATAATGTACATATTAAAATAAACGGGGCGGGTTCGGGGTGGATACTAGTGTCCCCATTACCCGACCCATCCCAATGTTTTCAAATCGGGGAAAACCCAAACCCGAACCCAAACCTAATCAAAGCGGGTTTTTCCCGTTAACTTCGGGGCGGATTCGGGTGGGTACCCGTGGGTCTGGGTTTTATTGCCATGTCTAATTCCGAATTATCTCGTCTAAGCATTTTTAAGGTGATCTTTGTGCTCTTTTATTCATTGTTAAACCTTTATTATCAAAAAAACAATTAGTCTGGTCACTAGTTTATAAATTAAAAAGAAATTTTAAATTTTGATAGTTGTTATAAATAAAAGTAAATTATTTTTTAACTATAATACTAATATTTTTAATATATCTTTCTTTTGACTAAAAAAAAATATAGTTAAATGACACTTTATATTGAATATTAATAAAAATAATTTATAAAATTTAATATATCTTTCTTTTGACTAAAAGATATATATAGTTAAATGACACTTTATTGTATAAAAAATCATAATAATTAATTTTGACATAGAACCAGAGGCTGACAATACCTGGACTGTGGTTTCAAGTGGAAAGAGAGACAAAGGGAAGAGAGTAGCAGAGGATCCCCTAATATGTAATAACATTTTCAACTCCCTAGAGAATGGAGCATGTCTCTTGGGAGAACCTTCCCATAGTACATGATAGTCACTTGGAATGTGAGGGGCATGAATAAGGATGCTAGGCATAATGAGATAAGCTCCTCTATTTCTAGATTTCAAGTTCCAATTGTAGCTTTACTGGAAACCTGAGTCAAGCATAATAAGAAGGATAAGATCAGAAATAAACTAGGGAATTGGACCTTTGAGGACAATTACCCTAACCATGACAATGGGAGAATATGGCTCTTGTGGAAGGACTCAGAGGTAGAGGTACAAGTTCTTCAAACTAATGCCCAATTCATACATGCTAAGGTGTTTAACATACACAAGGAGTTAATTTACATTGTAACTGTTGTGTATGCTTTTAACCTTATTGAGAAGAGGAGGGAATTATGGCAGAACATTGAAGCTCTTGGCAATACCATTACTGAACCCTGGATTATTGCTGGTGACTATAATAATGTGTTGACTTGCAAGGATAGAATTGGAGGCACTCCTGTACATGTGAATGAATACAAAGACTTGCAGGAGATGATGCACACCCTTGGCTTGTTTGAGGCTACCACTAAGGGATGTCACTTTACATGGACCAACAAGAGTACCATGAATCCTATTTATTCTAGGATAGATAGGGTTATTGGGAACACAGAGTGGTTCTTGAAATTCTGCAATGCAAGGGTGGAGATTTTACAAGCTGGAATATCTGACCATGCTCCTATCAGGATTACTGATAACAAGCAGATGCAGCCCAGAATTTACTTGTTCAAATTCCTGAATTGTACTACTCAAGACCCTTCCTTTCTGCCCTTGGTCAGGAATAGCTGGATGCAAGAGGTCAAAGGCCCTCCTATGTTCAGATTGTGGACCAAATTGAAGAGATTACAACCTATTATCAGAACTATGAGCAGAAAGCTTACCAATATGCAGGTTCAAATCCTTCAAGCGAGAGAGACTCTGGAACAGGCACAGAATCAATTGCAGATTAACTTGATGGACATGAATGCTGTGGAAAAAGTCAAGATGTGTACTGATCAGCTCACTAAGTTGCTCCAGTTAGAAGAATCTATGCTCATGCAAAAAGCAAAGATTAATTGGCTCAAATTAGGGGATTCTAACCATGCTTTTTTCCATGCTGCAGTGAAGGAGAAAAATAATCATAAAGGCTTACACAAACTTAATGCCTTGGATGGTAGAAGCTTATGTAGTCAGACTGAGATTGAGGAGGAGATTCTCCAATTCTATCATGGCCTTGTGGGGACATGTGCAAGCAGTCTGAAGGTTATTGATCTTCCTGCTATTAGAAAAGGAAATAGGTTGTCTAGGGAAAGTGCCCAATATCTGATTCAGCCTATTGAGGAGAAAGAGGTTTGGAATGCCCTGCAAAGCATTGGCAACACTAAAGCTCCTGGCATTGATGGTTTTAATGCTCTCTTCTTTAAATTCACTTGGGACATTGTGAAGAAGGACACCTTGGATGCTGTACAGGAGTTCTTCAATAGAAGGTACATCTATAAAGCTTTTAATTGCTCTCTAGTGACCCTTATTCCTAAATCTTCTGCTGCTACCACTGTTAGAGACCTAAGACCTATTTCATGTTGCACCACTTTTTATAAAATCCTGTCTAAGATCATGACAAATAGGCTAGGTAAAGTGATTGGTGAGGTTATTGATGATAGCCAATCTGCCTTTGTCCCAGGCAGATATATTCATGATAATATCATGATGGCTCAAGAGCTTATCAAAGGGTACAATAGGAAATACATTTCCCCTAGGTGTATGCTACAAATTGATATCCAAAAAGCCTATGATACTGTAGAATGGCCTTCCCTTTTTCACATTATGGCTGAGTTGGGGTTTCCTTCCACCTTTATTGATTGGGTAGGTATTTGTGTCAAAACAGTCTCTTATAAATACTCTGTCAATGGCAGTCCTTCCAAAACTTTGAAAGCCAAAAGGGGCCTTAGACAAGGTGACCCTATATCACCTTTGTTATTTGTCTTGATAATGGAATATCTCCATAGAGTTTTGCAAGGCCTATCCTCTACCCCCAATTTCAAATTCCACCCAAAATGTAAAAAACTTGGTATCACCAATCTGTGCTTTGCTGATGACCTCCTTTTGTTTACAAGAGGGGATATGGGATCTGTTAAGATGATGATGGAAAAAATGGATATCTTCACCAATTCCACTGGCCTTAAAGCTAGTCTACCTAAGAGTAAAATTTTCTTTGGGGGGGTTGATGAGAGCACCCAAAAGAGTCTACATGAAGTTTCTGGATTTGCTATTGGGACCTTGCCTGTCAAATATTTAGGGGTTCCCTTGGATAGTAAGAAGATTACTATCAATAAGTGTCAGCCTTTGATTGACAAAATGACTGCTAAATTAACCCACTGGAGCACTAGACTTTTGTCATATGCAGGTCGGATCCAACTTGTGCAAAGTGTGTTGTTTGCAATAGCTAACTATTGGATGCAAGTTTTCTTGCTTCCCAAAAAAGTCATCCACCACATTGATCAAATTTGCAGAGTTTTTATCTGGACAGGTAGAGATGTGCCCTCCAAAAAGGCTTTGGTTTCATGGCAATCCCTTTGTGAACCTGTTTCTGCAGGAGGCAGAAATCTGATTTTTCTGGAATATTGGAATAAGGCTGCCATTAGTAAGTTGTTATGGAATGTTTGTGCTAAAAAAGACAGACTCTGGATTAGATGGATACATTTGTACTACATTAAGAATGCTGACCCAATCCATTACAAACCGCCTGTTCATTGCTCTTGGATTATAAAGGCCATGTTTAAAAACAATGAAATCATATGCCAAACTGCAACATGGAAGGACTCTATGGAGAAAGACAGATATAATACAAAGAGCATGTATAGGGAATTACAGGGTGTCAAAGTAAATATGGTGTGGAGGAGACTCTTTTTTGGAAATTTGGCTAGACCACGAGCAACCTTCATTCTATGGCTGTTATGTAGAGGTAGGTTGCTGACTAAGGACAGGCTTGCGAAGTTTGGCACTATGACGGATGGCCTCTGTAGTTTCTGCAGTCAGATGGAGAGTTGTCAGCATCTCTTCTTTGAATGTAGCACTACTAAGAATGTTTGGCAGCGAATTTTGAGATGGCTCAGAATTAGCCATGAACCTCTCAAATGGGGATCTGAATTACCTTGGATCTGTCGAAGGGTGAATGGCAAAAGTGGAAGGAGTAAGCTAGTCAAAGTGGCTGTGGCAGAAACTGTGTATATGATTTGGGTCACCAGAAACCAAATCCTTTTCCAAGGCCTACAGCAGCGACATATCAATTGTGAAGAGATTGTACTTACTATTAAGAGACGATGCGAGCTAAATGATAAACTTAACATGCTTTGTAATAGCTTAGATGAGTACTAGGTGTTGTTAGTCTATTTGTCACCTTGTCTGTTGGATGTCTGGATCTTCGGATCGACTTTTGTACTTATCTGTTTTTGGAATAAAATTATTCTATTTGCTCCAAAAAAAAATAATAATAATAATAATAATTTTGACATATATCAAATAATAATAATAATAATAATAATAATATTGTATTTTATTTTATGTTTTTTTGAAATGAAAAATACCTTCTGTGGTCATTTAGTTTACCATAAAAGATTCCAACATTTTAAAAAAAAATTATTTTAAAATTACAACAGAGTTCTTGTTTATACTAAACTGTGGTTGTGATTTACTGTGGTTGTGATTTATATTTTAAAATTATATTAGATGTGCATTATTAATCTAAGGGGTTTAATGAAAATTAATTCCAATAAAATAAATGACAATATTTTATTTTCAAAACAAGTTAGTGTAATAATTTATCTTTTCAAATTTACTATAATGAGAAATGAATGTTAATTACTAGCCATTTTTATGAAGATTTTAGTAGTTGAAAATTGAATTAATTTCATTTTAATTCAATAATGATTGTTTATATTTAAAAATTAAATTAGTTGATATTTTAAATTAGCATGTATATATGAATAGATTATGTGTTATATGATATAATTATTGATATTCCAAAAAAATTATGCATCAAAAAAACAGTTGATGTCTTACAGAAAATTTATAATATCATATTTAATTTGATTTTTATTTGTCTTAAATATTTAATTTGATTTTTATTTGTCTTAAATATTTGATTAGGAAAGTTTTATTAAATTCAATTATGATTAGAAATATACATAATATTTCATTTAAATTAATTTAATTAGGTAGATTTTTAGAAATTATGAATTTATTTACAAAAGTACTGTTACTTTATTCGAAATTTATTGGCGGAAGATTGAATTTTGCTTCTTTTTTAGAAAGTTGATTTAAGTTTAATAAAAAAAAATCAATTAATGGTTTATAATAATTATTAATAACTATATTAATATAGTTTTTATGATATCATCATAAGTAATAATTAGAATCAAATAATAGACAAAAAAAATTAACAAAATTCAAGTTTTTTTTCTATCAAAAAAACTTGAATTTTGTTAATTTTTTTTTTCTATTATTTGATTTTAGTTGATTTTAGTGAATGAGTGATGGATTGATATTCAAAAAAATTTATGAATAAAAAAAACTATCTCAAAGAAAATGTATAATATGTCATACTTAATTTGATTTTTATTTCTCTTAAATATTTGGTTATGAGAAATTTATTAAATTCAACTATGATTCGAAATATACATAATATTTCATAACTATGATTAGAAATATACATAATATTTCATTTAAATTGGTTTAATTTGGTAAATTTTGTAGAAATTATGATTTTTTACAAAAGTACTGTTTCTTTATTCAAAATTTATAGGCAGAAGATTGAGTTTTGCTTTTTCTTTAGAAAGTTGAGTTAATTTTAATAAAAAAATTCGAACTAATTATTTATAAATATTATTAATAACTATATTAATATAGTTTGTATGATATCATATAATTAATAATAAGAATTAATTATCTATTATTTAATTTGAATTTTATTACATTTGTTTAATTTGTGGTCTATTATTTGATTTTAGTGAGTGAGTGATTAAAGTTTGAAGGATGTTTTATAATTTAAAAATAATTTTATATAAAGAAATTATTAAATGGGGGAATTTCATGTAAAAACGGACATGCAGCATACATTAATTATTAACTCTATTAGTTCTTAAACTCTATTCGCCCGAAGCCATGCAGAGTCGCAAAAATATTAATGTTTATGTTTTAGAAAAGTTTATAGAAAAGTAAAAAATATATATATTAATATTATAGTTTAATTTGGTGGAGTATTTTTTTTATCAAAAGAGTAACAAAGAAGAAGAAGTGACCTTTCATATGTTGTAATTATTAAAAGATATAATGATTACAAGTGTGTTCTAAAATGACAAATGGTGAAAATGAGTAAATGCTAATAAATGCATGTAATAAAGTCCCACATTGGAAGATTCACTCATTTTCAAAGTCCTTATAAAAGAATTAATGACATTAACTCAACAAAAGGACAAAAGAGGATAAAGTGCCACATTGACAAATGTGGTGGTCCCAAGCATTATTGCCACTTGTCCCAATCCTACAACCACTCGCCGGTGTCGCCACCGGCGACACCGGCTCCGGCTCCGGCTCCGACTCCGGGTCCGGGTCCGGGTCCGGGTCCGGGGCGTGGGCGTAGAGGCGCTAGTGGCGGCTTGTAGACGGCACTTGAGCACTTAGGCACGTCGCATCGGAGCGATCGGGCTATTCGCGGCGTTAATGAGGCGGCTCCGGCGCAAACTCATGAACCAGGATCTTGTGAAACTAGATCGTTTTGATGGAACAAACTATACCCGTTGGGCTGACAAAATGACCTTTCTCCTGACTACTCTGAAAATTCAATATGTCTTGGATCCTGACTTGGAGGAAATTCCAGAACCCACTCCAGATGACACCGATGAAATAAAGAAGGAGAGAAAGAAACGTAAGGAAGATGAATTGCTGTGCCGTGGACACATTCTAAACACATTATCCGATCGTCTCTATGATCTCTACACTGATACCGCATCTGCAAAGGAAATCTGGAAGGCACTTGAATTCAAATTTAAAGCCGAAGAAGAAGGTACGAAAAAGTTCTTAATATCTAAATACTTTGACTTTAAAATGTTGGATTCAAAGCCTATTCTTGCACAAGTACACGAGTTACAGGTTCTCGTGAATAAAATAAAGGCCGTAAAAATTGATGTTCCTGAGGCTTTCCAAGTCGGTGCAATCATAGCAAAATTGCCACCTTCATGGAAAGGATACAGAAAGAAATTGCTGCATAGTTCCGAGGATCTCTCGTTGGAGAAACTCCAGAAACACCTTCGAATCGAGGAAGAGACGAAGGATCGTGAAAAGCCCGAGTCCTCCGGATTTGCAAAGGCAAATGCTGTTGCTGCAAAGGGAAAGAAAAAGTATGATGGTACAAAAAATCATCTTGGTCCAAAGAAAGATCATAACAGGTTCAAAAACTCTGGTGGACAAAGGGGTACTAAAAATGGATGCTATGCATGCGGCAAACCCGGACATTATGCTCGAGATTGCAGGCACAACAGGCCCAAAAATGAGGTTAATGCTGTTCATGCAAATGACGACATAATCGCTACTGTAAGCGAAATTATGGCCATCAAAGGAAAAGTCCAAGGATGGTGGTATGATACATGTGCAACTGTACATGTGT
This sequence comes from Vicia villosa, assembly GCF_029867415.1. Classification (NCBI taxonomy): domain Eukaryota; kingdom Viridiplantae; phylum Streptophyta; class Magnoliopsida; order Fabales; family Fabaceae; genus Vicia; species Vicia villosa. The sequence continues at coordinate 1,028,140 of NW_026705156.1, read as the reverse complement.
CTTATGATAAAGCGGCATTCAAAACCTATACCGAAGTCAATGATGGACAGGAGGTACAAATGGGCAATGAGGTCCGATCAAGAGTTGTTGGAACAGGATCCGTCGAACTCAACTTCACCTCTGGAAAGAAAGTCACTCTCATCAATGTTCTTCATGTTCCCGATATGAATAGAAACCTCGTTAGTGGGGACTTGTTGGGAAAACCTGGCATTAAATCTGTGTATGAATCGGGCAAGTTAATATTGACCCGTAATGGTATATTTGTAGGAAAAGGATATTCCGCTGAGGGAATGATCAAACTATGTACTACTGATAATATTATTAATGAAATTTCTAATTCTGCTTATATGCTTGAATCTATTTCATTATGGCACTCTAGATTAGCACATATTGGTATTAGTACTATGAATAGACTAATTAAATCTGGATTGATATCATGTAACATTCATGATTTCGGAAAATGCGAAATATGTGTTAAGTCTAAAATGATTAAGAAACCTTTCAAAAGTGTTGAAAGAAAAACAAATGTTCTTGATCTTGTGCACTCTGACTTGTGTGAATTCAATGGAATGTTAACCCGTGGGGGAAATCGTTATTTTATAACATTCATTGATGATTGTTCTAGATTCACACATGTATACCTCTTAAAGCATAAAGACGATGCCTTTAATGCTTTTAAAACATATAAAGCGGAAGTTGAAAATCAATTAAGTACTACCATAAAAGTACTTAGAAGTGATAGAGGCGGTGAATACTTCTCGGCAGAATTTGATGCATATTGTGAAGAATATGGCATTATACATGAATGTTCTGCGCCTCGCACACCACAACAAAATGGCATGGCCGAAAGAAAAAATAGAACATATCAAGAAATGATTAATGCTATGTTAATGCATTCAGAATTGCCATTTAATTTGTGGGGTGAAGCATTATTATCCGCATGTCACATAATGAACAGAATTCCATTAAAAACAACTGGAATCTCTCCATATGAAAAATGGAAAGGAAGATCACCAAATATTGATTATTTTAGAGTGTGGGGGTGTGTCGCATATTACAAAAATATGGACCCCAAAAGAACAAAATTAGGTCCTCGAGGGATCAGATGTGCTTTCATTGGATATGCACCAAATAGTAAAGCATATAGACTTTTAAATTTAGAGTCTAATGTAATTGTCGAATCTAGAGATGTGGAATTCTTTGAAAATCTTATTACCAAGAATAAAGAACCAGAGAATCCCACGATCAAAGAGTCTTGTGACAATGATTCGACTCGGATGGTTGAAACACAACCCGAACCAAGAAGAAGTAAAAGGGCACGGAAAAATAAAGGTCTAGGACCGGATGAAATCGATTCTCAACTTATTTCCGTTTTTCTAATTGAAGGAAATAACAAGAATGATGTTCATAAAATTCCTATTATTCTTCAAATCGAAGATGATCCTAAAACATATAAAGAAGCAATGACTTCTAGAGATGCTTCTTTTTGGAAGGATGCTATCCAAGATGAAATGGATTCAATTATGTCGAACCATACTTGGGAACTAGTTGATCTTCCGAAGGGATCAAGACCCATCGGATGTAAATGGGTGTTTAGGAAGAAGTATCACAGTAATGGTACATTAAACACCTATAAGGCTAGACTAGTTGCAAAAGGATTTAGACAAAAGGAAGGTATCGATTATTTTGATACATATGCACCAGTAGCAAAAACTACAACGATTAGAATTTTGTTTGCACTAGCCTCCCTGAACAACCTTATTGTACATCAAATGGATGTTAAAACAGCATTCCTAAATGGCGATCTTGACGAGGAAATCTATATGGAGCAACCAGAAGGCTACACACTTCATGGAAATGAACAAAAGGTATGTAAACTTGTCAAATCTTTATATGGTTTAAAACAGGCACCAAAACAATGGCACCAAAAATTTGACACTGCCATACTTTCAAATGGTTTCATTCCAAACTCTTGTGACAAATGCTTGTACACAAAGGTGTGTGGAAATGCTATTATCTTTCTATGTCTATATGTTGATGACATGTTGATTATTAGCAATGAAATGAGTGGAATCCTAGAAACAAAAGGTTTTCTAACTTCCACATTCAAGATGAAAGATCTTGGATTAGTTGACACTATACTAGGGATCAAAGTAAGACGAAATAGTGGGGGTTATGAACTCAATCAAACACATTATATTGAAAAAATGTTGGAAAAGTTCAAACACCTTAACTTCAAGGAAGTAACCACTCCGTTTGATCCTAGTGTCAAACTTCAAAAGAACAATGGAAGATCCGTGGCACAATTGGAATATGCAAGTGCCATTGGATGTCTAATGTACTTAATGCAATGTACTAGACCAGACATAGCATTTGCTGTTAGTAAAATGAGTAGATTTACTAGTAATCCAAATGATGAACATTGGAAGGCAATAACAAGGATTTTTGGATATTTGTCAAGGACTAAAAACCTTGGTCTTCATTATGGTAAATTTCCTGCCATACTAGAAGGATATACTGACGCAAGTTGGATATCAAGTGTTGGAGATTATAAATCTACAACTGGGTGGATATTCACATTAGCTGGAGGTGCGATTTCTTGGAAAAGCAAGAAACAAACATGCATTACTCTTTCAACCATGGAATCAGAGTTTGTGGCTCTGGCGTCTGCTGGACAAGAAGCAGAATGGTTGAGGGATCTCTTATTAGAGGTTCCATTAGCTAAAGATAATGTTTCAAAGGTGTTGATACATTGTGATAGTCAAGCCACCCTGGCTAGAGCATTCAGTGAAGTATACAATGGAAAGTCTAGACACATAGGTCTGAGACATTCTCTCGTGAGAAAAATGATAAAGGATGGGATCATTTCACTGACATATATACAAACGAGCTATAATTTGGCTGATCCTTTTACTAAACCACTGGCCAGAGATTTAGTAAAGTCTACCTCGAAAGGTATGGGATTAAAACTCCTTGAATAAGGGTTCCGACAATGATAGCAACCCAATCTGAAGTTAATACATCTTAACCTAAGATTCAATGGGTAACAACAAGTCGTTGATTTGGAAGTTGGTACAACATTTCGTGATAATGTTGACTATTACATAATTGAGGGTTGAGTTTTAAGGAAACTCTTAATGAAGTACTATATCGAGGATATAGAGATAAAACTTCACCTATGTGAATTTCGAGATGGTGCCGTCTCAAAGTGAGAGTTGGAGTTTCTCTCATGAAAATTTCATGAAAACAGGAAAAGCACATGGCCATAAATAGTGCTAGGCGAGATATGTAGGCGAAGAAAACCTTAAAAGTGTGTGTATAGCAATGCCGGTCTAATCACATGGGATAATGGTTCAAAGCATAGCTACCTAACATTCCGATTAGACTTTGCGTTGTCTTTACTAAGGTTAAGTTCAAATCGAAAGATACCTAACTGTATTAACACTTTTATCTTCTATATTCTGGAATTGGAATTGTCATTATTAGAACAAGTGGGGGATTGTTGTAATTATTAAAAGATATAATGATTACAAGTGTGTTCTAAAATGACAAATGGTGAAAATGAGTAAATGCTAATAAATGCATGTAATAAAGTCCCACATTGGAAGATTCACTCATTTTCAAAGTCCTTATAAAAGAATTAATGACATTAACTCAACAAAAGGACAAAAGAGGATAAAGTGCCACATTGACAAATGTGGTGGTCCCAAGCATTATTGCCACTTGTCCCAATCCTACAACCACTCGCCGGTGTCGCCACCGGCGACACCGGCTCCGGCTCCGGCTCCGGCTCCGGCTCCGACTCCGGGTCCGGGTCCGGGTCCGGGGCGTGGGCGTAGAGGCGCTAGTGGCGGCTTGTAGACGGCACTTGAGCACTTAGGCACGTCGCATCGGAGCGATCGGGCTATTCGCGGCGTTAATGAGGCGGCTCCGGCGGGCGACGGCCGGCTTTCGGCCGGGTGCTATATTTTGCTCAGTGTACATGATTTGAATTTTGAATCGGAAAGGAGGCAACTGTTCACGAAACCATGCAGAATTGAAACCATGCAAATGGTGCATGAATCTGTCTATGTGCAACAGTCATAACTTTTGAAAATATATTGTTTCATTAAGGGTCGCAACCTTTGAAACAAACATTTTCGTGGCCTATATAAAGTTGATTCCGCATTCAGAAATCACATCACAAAATTCCGAAAATCCTCTGAATAATTCCAGATCGTTCTTCGCTGCATTCGAGTTTTCGCCGGTCTTGCGCAAACTCGATAAGGCTGAATTATCCTGGGTATTCCTGCATCAAAACTCTAAGACATTTCGGGAGTGCTTGAAATACTTTAAGGAAAGTGATTCCGTTCACGATTCCAGCCTCGGTCCTCTCGATTGAAACATATATTCATAACATCATAAGTAAGAAATAAAAACATGATGGAGAGTGAAAGAGAATTGTTGATGGTAAGTTATGACTAGGTTGGACTTGGGTGAAAATTATATGTATTTTTTTTTATGTTTACTTATAAATTTTTTTAAAATATTTTATATATATTAGGAGTTTTAATTATCTAGTCTAAATTGGATAAAAAATATGGATATCTAAATCTCGTATCGTTGAATTTCTTAATGATTAATTGATATCTAAATCTCGTATCGTTGAATTTCTTAATGATTAATTGATAGGTCATTACAATCTGTGTCTTCTTATATACCTGACGATAATTAATGGGAATCAAATCCCTTCTTGCTTTTCTATCTGATACCATATCAGTCATTTATGGTTATTTATACACTTTCAATGCTCTGTTTGTTTGTTTTCACAATTAATGGGAATCAAGTCACTTCTGACTTTTGTGTCTGATACCATATCAGTCATTTATGGTTATTCACAGGCCTTCAATACTCTGTTTGTGGGTTGAAATGCATTAATCAAAATTGCAATATATTGAACTTGGGCCGGCCAGTTCAACTTGGCTAATTTAAGATAACCTACCTCGACTAGGAGTGCGATTAAATCCGAGTTTAGATTCGACCCAAATTATAAAAATTTATGCTAAACATACCTATAATTAAGGTGCATTCTTGGAGTTGAATTTAAACATGTTACTTTTAATTAAGTTGAATGAATTCCAAATTATCTTGCCTCTCTATTTTTAAGGGGATCTTTGACCTCTTTTAATCATTGTTAAACCTTTATTGTCAAAAACAATTTTAAAATTTGATAATTGTTATAAATAAAAGTAAATTATTTTTTAACTATAATACTAATATTTTTAATATATCTTTCTTTTGACTAAAAAAATATATAGTTAAATGACACTTTATATTGAATATTAATAAAAATATTTTATAAAATTTAATATATCTTTCTTTTGACTAAAAAATATATATAGTTAAATGACACTTTATTGTATAAAAAATCATAATAATTAATTTTGGCATATGTCAAATAATAATAATAATATTGTATTTTATTTTATTTTTTTTAAAAGAAAAATACCTTATGTGGTCATTTACTTTACAATATAAGATTCCAACTTTTTTTAAAAAAAATATATATTATTTTAAAATTACAACAGAGTTCTTGCTAAACTATGGTTATGATTTATATTTTAAAATTATATTAGATGTGCATTATTAATCTAAGGGGTTTAATGAAAATTAATTCCAATAAAATAAATGGCAATTTTTTTTTCAAAACAAGTTAGTGTAATAATTTATCTTTCCAAATTTAGTATAAGGAGAAATGAATGTTAATTACTAGCCATTTTTATGAAGATTTTAGTGGTTGAAAATTGAATTAATTTAATTTTAATACAATAATGATCGTCTATATTTACTAATGAAATTAGTTGATATTTAAAATTAGCATGACTAAATGTATGAATAGATTATGTGTTATATGATGTAATTGATCGATATTCCAAAAAAATTAGAGCTATGCTATATGTCACGAAAAAATTGATCACGAAATTTCACGAATACACTTTTATATTATGTTTTTATGAATTTACTTATTTCTTTAATAATTTTCTAGTTACATATTCTTTTATATATAACTACAATGAGATAGAATGGAAATAATAAGAAAGGACTATCTATTTTATCAAAATAAAATTCACCATCATAGTTCACTTTAGTTGCTAGTCTATGAACTAAAGGCTATATCAGTTTAACTCTTCTCTAATAAGCATTTAAAACATTGATGCATTTGAATTCTTCAAATGTTTGTATGCATCAATTTGAAAACAAAGGTTAATTAATTTAATAATAGAAGTGGTGGATGCATATAATACGTTTCGCGAGAAATTCGTGAAATATTGTTTCGGGATATTAAGCATTTCTCAAAAAATTATCAATAAAAAATAAACTGTTTTTGTCTTAAAGAAAATGTATAATATGTCATACTTAATTTGATTTTTATTTCTGTTAAATATTTGATTATGAGAAATTTATTAAATTCAATTATGATTAGAAATATACATAATATTTCATTTAAATTGGTTTAATTAGGTAGATATTTTAAAATTATGATTTTTTAGGAAAGTACTTTTTAGAAGATTGAATTTTGCTTCTTCTAAAAGTTGAGTTAATTTTAATAAAAAAATTCGAACTAATTTTTTTATAAATATTATTAATAACTATATTAATATAGTTTTTTTTGATATCATCATAATTAATAATAAGAATCAATTATCTATTATTTAACTTGAATTTTGTTACATTTGTTTAATTTGTTGTCTATTATTTGATTTTAGTTGATTTTAGTGAGTGATTAAAGTTTGAAGGATATTTTATAGTTTAAAAATAGTTTTATATAAAGAAATAATTAAATGGGGGAATTTCATGTAGAATTGATTTATATTTGTATTTTTATTTTTAATTCTAATCATTTAAATGCAATATTAACTTATCAAAATATGCAAAAATCTATTTCTCAAAAATAATTTTTTTTCCTATTCAAATGTTTTATTTTTAATTGTTCAAAACAAATAAACATATCAAATTTATCATTTTCATAACATATTTTTAAAATTATCTTATTTTCATGTTTACCATCTATATTTTGTTATTAAAAAAGTCAAAAAAATATTTATTATAGTATCTATGATATTTTTTTCTATTTTAAAATATAATATATCATCTAAAATTTTAAATACTATAACACATTAAGATAAAATAAATGATATTAAATTTTATTTATGGTGAACGAAAATGTAAAAAAAAAAAGTTATATTCATGTAATTGTGTTTATATTATAATGTATAGCAAGTTATTAATTGAAATTTAAATAATTAAATCAATAATTAAAAAGTTTTTTTTGTACAAAATGATAATACAATATAAATGAAATAAATAAACTTTAATAAAAATAATAATAGAATGGGGCATAAAATAATACGGGTGAAGTGCATTAAAAATTAAAGATTAAGAAAGATAATGTGTTATAAATAAAAATTGATATGATTATAAAGTATAGTATTGTGATCTAAATGCATAAAAAATGTATGAATTAAATAGTATCAAAATTGTATGATAATATGAAGTAATCATAATTTTTTTATGATCACAAAAATAAAACTAATATATAATTATGATTCAAACATGAAAATTATATTTATTTAAAATTTTAACAAATTTTATTCTCTAATAATATGAAAATTTTATGCAGCGGGAAAAATGAAGTTATGATCAAAAAAGTTAAATAATAACGAGAATAAATTTACTATTGACTCAATTATTTTTGTAAATAATGCCAAAAAAATATTTATATAAGAAAAAAATATTATTTATTCAAAAATAATATTTATATATGAAATATTCTTAATTATTTTATGATCACAAAAATAAAACTAATATATAATTATTGAATCAAACATGAAAATTATATTTATTCAAAATTTTAATAAATTTTATTTTCTTCTGATATGAAAATTTTATGCAACGGAAAAATGAAGTTAATGATAAAAGGGTTATTACCATTTTTGCCCCCTGCCATATAGGCCACTTTTGGTTTACCTCGTGTAAAAAACTTTTTGTGAATGTAACATTGCCATTAGAAGATTCTCTTGAGTTTAACCTTGGGGTAAAATGACATACGCCCTGAGCATATGTGGCATGCCTAGTGTCATTTTTTTTTTCATTTTTTTTAAATGCCAAATGTACATACCAGTGCCACATCATATAATTTCACTTAATATATTTACAAAATCATTCTTGTTCTATACCTTAACTTTTGCCCTAACCGTGAACCACCATTGAAGAGCTCAAAGGAACTCCATTGAAGAATCTCTGCATTTCATTGAAGAATCGTGACCTAGTGTATTTTTTTTACATTCCATTTTAGCATATTCATGTTTTTCTTTCTCTAGGGTTTCTGATTAAAAGGGACTTTGAAACAGATAATAAGTAAGTTCGTTGTGATCTTTCATCATGGGGGAAGTTTTTTAGAGAAAATGCGATGTTTTATAGGGGTGGGGTTCAAACAACCGTGTCTGATCTTGATAGCGAAAACTGAGGTGTTATAGACATTCTGAAATTGGTGCTTGAGTGGGGATACAGAAGTAATTCGTTTAGGATTTGGAGCAAACTCGAGGTATAGATGAATCATTTTTTAAAGTTAAAAGGGATGACCTTGCTTTGGATATTGCTAATTTTTCAGTTGGTAACAATACTGAAGGACATCTATATGTTGAACATAATGTGAAGGACATCAAAGTCAAGGTGGTTGAGCCTCAATGCATGGACCTGGGCGTAGAATTTGATCCAAGTGTGGAAGAAAGTGATGATGATGCATTAAAGGTTAGGTTTGATGATTCAGAGGATGAAATAACAACTGCCATGGATGATGGTTTTAAATTCATTGAACTAGAGAAAGTCAAAATTAGATAACAATAGAGTTGAAGTAAATGGAAAGTTATTTAGGTATAAGAGGTGTGCTATTAAGTCACCCCTGAAGAAAATATTACCTACAAATAATGAGAAAGTTATTGTTGTTGTACCTAGTTATATGGCCAAATGAGGTAAAATAAGTGGTATTGAAACAAGGGATAAGGATGGAGACCAATATGTGAATGATGAGTTGGGTAGCTCTGATCCAGATGCATCTGAAGATGAAGCAATGCCCAAGTATGAAAAGTATATGAATGCGCAACTAGGCAAATACTATGAATTTAAGCTTGGAATGGAATTTAATTCCTTAACTGATTTCAAGGATGCTTTAATTGAGTGGTCAGTTTTGAATGATAGGGAAATTACTTCTGTGAAGAATGAAAAGGATAGAGTGAGGGTAGAATGCAAGGGTAAATGTGGGTTTTTAGGTATATGTGTTGAAAGTATTTGTGGGTAAATATTTTCGGTAATATATCGTATCCACAGGGATTGGTTAATATCACTGCCGTTCTATAGTTGTTTATTTTGAGTTAAGAAATTTGGTTTGGTTTGTTTTATACTAATAATAATATCAAAAGCAAATAATAAAATAAAAGCAAGTAAAGGACTTTGTGTTAACAATTAAAGAAAGATGTTGAGTCTTTAGGGTTCATCAACCTAATCCTATACAATTATCAATTAATTCTCAATAGAACAATCCTTTGAATCATTATCTTCACTTATCCTCAAATAAGATTCCATGTCTGCAAATCAAATTAGATAACTTCTACCGGTATGAGATTCGATCTCTCCAAATCACAATAACGATAATAGTAATTAAGAACGATAATTATGAAAACCCAATTACAATTCCATCTCTGCAAATTGCAATTGAATCAATATAGTAACCTAGGGCAAAAGTTAAATCCTTTCTTTCGATCAAAGATTCAACAATGATGTAAATTAAAAGCAAGGTTTCTTATTGATAATAAATTCAAACAATTGTTCACAGGAATTAATCAATGGTAATGTATATTCATAGGTTAACTACTACCTTAGACTCAACAAGAGGGATTTAGCTCTCCATAGACATGAAGAACATACAAGAATCAATGGAGGAATTCATCTTCATCAATAGAATGTCTTTGATTGGTAAAGAATCCACCTTCAATTGTTGTTCTCAGCTTCAGAATCAGATAGCTCTCCTAATTTCGCTCCCACAAAGTATCTCACCACTTGGAAAACTAGGGCTTTAAAATAGAACTTTTGGGCTTTTAACGCCGAGGCCGCGGCGCGGCAACGGGCTGGCGCGGCGCGCCCCTCAAACAGAAGTATTTTCGCGGCGCGCCTAGGAACTCTCGCGGCGCGCCCTTTGTACTTTCCATCTTTTTCTTCAGCCTTTGAGACTTCCAGCTTTCTTTCCTCCTCATGTTCTTCTTAAGTTCTTATTCAGCTCAAAACCTGCGACAATAACACCCACAAGTGATTCGATTTGCTTTACGCACGAACTAAACTTATTCAGTTCAATTCTTAATAAAAACCTATGGATTCATCACATTTTTGCATTGGTTTAGAGAAGAAATCACTTATATTAACACATGAATTTACCATTAATTTACTCCTAACAAACTCTCCCCAACTTAGAGTTTTGTTTGTCCCTAAACAAAATTACTTACCTCCAGCAAAGTTTACCGACAATCAAGCAACAAGTTTTTCAAAAAGTTTTTCTCAAGTGGTTCAATCCAGTAACTAAGTCAAATACTCCTCTTCTACCTGCAAACTCAGAATATACACATGAAACAAACGTTGAAAGCAAATTACCTCCAGAAGTTCAAAACACTACACAATTGTAATTGAATCAGCACTAATCACTCTCATCAAAAAGCATGATGAATAAACGAGGGGTTAAACACTCATCCACACAATTAAATCAACAAAAATCCATATCATACGTTCACCAAATTGCTCGCATCAAGTCTTGTGGAATCTGAGAATCAGAAGGTCTTTCTATGGTTGTAATGTGGTTTAGATTCAAAGAAAAGAAGATAATCAAGGGTTGTTCCTAATATAGGGAAGCATCCAATTCATAACTTATTTCTTTTTCTCTAAAACTCTACTTCCTTTACCTGTCCATCTTTTTTCATTCGTAGCTTGGTTTTTCTTTTTCACTTTTTTTCAGCAACCGTTATATTCTAACGTTGTTACTTCTCTTTTTTCTCAAGCTACGACTTCTTTTATCTTTCACCGATTACCATAAGTACTTACTCTTCTTTTGAATGTGACTCTCCCCAACTTGGAGATCAACCTGTATTCAGATTATATGAATGCTCCCCTACTTTCTAAGAAGGTCAAAGAGAAAACACATCACCAAATTTTATGGTTGATGGTCCAGAACAAAACTTTTTATTGAGATCAAACTCACCAGGTATTTCCTTGGTGCATATTATGATACTTACCTTGACCTCAGGCTCAAAGAATGGTTAGCAAAGGATCACACTCTCACAGAAGCAAATAAGTTTTTTCATTGGAATAGGCTAAAAGAACTCTCAGATTCAAACAAGTGCCTCAATCACTTTCACAGATTTCCACAAACGATGCAACAAACGGTTTAGCATGATACAAACACGTCAAAATAATTGATGGTCTCCTGCATATAGTAAACAATGGAAAGCTTTCCTCACAATGGTTAAGGCTAAGCCGATCCAACAAACAATGTACCATAAAGAACTTCTGACAGTATTTACTAACACCTTTAGTTTCATTGCACACATTAAGAGTTTGAGTTCAAAAATTCATACCTGCTTTGTTACTTATTGAAAAAGAAAGTGAAAGTGAAAAATTTTTGAACATTCACTTCCTACCACTTTTCATACATGTTGCTTCATTGTTGATACTTCGCTTGAGATTCTCGCTTTGTTATGGGACTACTTAACTGGGAGCAAATAATTAAAAAAACAGAAAATTTGAACAATTCAAAAATAAATAGCTCCACCCCCCAAACTTGAACTAAACATTGACCTCAATGTTTCGTAACAAGTCCGAGAGGGTGACTTACAGAGAGTAACGCAATATCAATTGCTGCCTCCTAGCTTTCACCAGACGAGTTCCCTGATTATTTCCTGAAATAAAAGCTAAACAAAACAAAACATTAAAAGTGTGGGTTACCTCCCACAAAGTGCTTCGTTTAACGTCGCATGGCTCGACGGTCCATTACCCCTTGTTTTATGGAGGGTATTTCCTTTTCCAACACTCGCTACTTTGTACTTCCATACCCACAAACTCATGAAGATAAAAAGCATGGATAGCTTTTCTCTTCACTTTATCTTCCCCATTCTTATCACTCTCCTTAGCCCTCTTAGGACTTTTGACATCATCATAATTTGGTTTCATTGGAGAAGATATGTTAGAGACTTTTTCTTGGAGGTTTTTGAGATTTTTGTTTTCTTGTGCACCTTCCGGTATACCGGTTGAATTTTTCTCCTTTACCCCTGACCTGTGTTTCTTGACTCCCAGCATCTTCAAGGTTACTTCTTCATCAAATGATTTTAGCGTTAGCGTTCCCTTTTCAATGTCAAGATTACAGCGTCCTGTCGACAAAAAGGGTCTCCCAAGAAGGATCGGAGTTTCTTCATCTTCCGGAATGTCCATGATGTGGAAGTCAACAGGGAAAACAAACTTATCAACTTCTACTAGTACATCTTCCGCTACTCCATAAGATTTCTTAATAGTGTGATCGGCGAACCGTAATTGCGACTTACTTTCACTGATCTTGTCTAATTCAAGCCTTTTGAAAATGGATAACGGCATTAAACTCACACTAGAGCCAGAATCGAGAAGTACCTTTTTAAATGATATATTCTTGATAGTGCATGGTATCGCCACCGCCCCAGGGTCTTTTCTCTTAATTGGGATCTTTCTTGCTGCAGCGACTATACTACACTTCTCGATTGCAATTTTTGGTTCTCCTTCTAGTGGTCTTTTTTTCGCCGACACCTCTTTCATAAATTTCTTATACACAGGCACGTGCTCCAGTGCTTCAAAGAAAGGTAAATTCACTTCTAACTTTTTGAACAAGGACGTAAACTTCCGAATGTCTTTCTCTTTTGAATCCTTCTTTGTCAGTCGCAAAGGGAGGGGTGGTTTAATCACTTGTTCCACATCTTTCTTATTTTTTTCTTCAACTGGTTTCATTGGTAGTATTACAACCTCTGGCTCTTTTAGGTTCTCTCTTATTTCCAGATCTACCTCCATCGCTATAGGGTCATCTATCTCCTCTTTCTCTTTTTCCGATTCTAAACCCTTTTGACTCCTTGTTGTAACAGCATTAATTTTCTCTTGGTCTTGCGGTTTTTTCACGGTTGAGTTTGGCAAGGCTCCTTGTGCCTGTAGAGTAAGCTGATGTGTTATTTGCCCCACTTGAGTTTGCAGATTTTTAATTGCAGCTTCCTGGTTCTTCTGATTTATCACTGATGTTTGAATGAACTGATTCACTGTTTCCTCTAACTTGGATTGTCCTCCTTGCTGTTGTTGCGGTGGTTGAGTGTATGGCTGAAATGCTTGTTGTTGATACCCTTGATTCGGTGGCCTTTGTTGGTACCCTTGATTGTTATATCTTGGTGGATAACCTTGTTGGTATGGCTGGTTCTGATATTGATTCTGCCTTTGTCCTTGGTTATTGTTCATGTAATTCACTTCTTCTTCTTGCACTGGTGGACAGAATCCTGTTTGATGATCTCCCTTGCACAATTCGCACTTAGCAACTTGATATGAATTAGATACCCAGTTCAGCTCCTTGATCTGTTGTGGTAATTTAGACATTTGTTGTGTCAAAAGTTCCACTTGTGAAGTTAGCAATTTGTTCTGAGCAAGTAGAGCATCACTGTTGTTCAACTCTAACATTCCGGGTTTCTTATCTCTTACTGTTCGATCATGATTGCCTTGACGATCATTTAGAGCCATTCGCTCTATTATCTGAGTAGCTTCTTCAGGTGTTTTGGACATGAGAGAACCACCAGCTGTGGCGTCCAAAAGTGTCTTGTTTGTAGCTGTGAGACCGTTACGGAACATATGGATTTGGTCAACGTCTGAAAAACCGTGTCCTTTGCACTTTCTCAACATAGCTTTATACCTTTCCCATGCTTCATTCAAAGATTCATTACTACCTTGAGAAAATACTGCTATTGCTGTTTTTGCTTCGAAGAATCGGTTTTGAGAGTAAAACCTTTCCAGAAATTTTTCTTCCAATGTGTTCCAATTTGTCATCACTACCTCGGGTTGATCCAGATACCAATCCTTTGCCTTAGATAGCAAAGAGTGTGGGAACAACCTCTTAAATAATGCTTCCTCATCAGCTTGAGCGACACCCGTAGTACCCGCTAACTCATAGAATCGAGTAAGATGCGTGTACGGGTCTTCATGGTCCAATCCGGCGAAAGGACTTGCACAAATCAACTGTATGATACCGGTCTTCAGTTCTGTCGGTCGCCCGTTGGCGGCAGTTCTCGCGAACTGAGGATTGAGTCTTGGACTATTAGCACATGGACCATTAGCAGCCATGTTGCCAACAGTAGGTTGTATAAAAACTTCCGGTTCTTCCTCCGTGAATAGTTCGTGAAAGAAGAATCCTTCTTGCGACTCGTCAATGGTTTCAAGTTGTTGTGACGATGTCGCGGTTGCGTTGTCTCTTGCTTTTGCTATGTTCGCTCTTTTTCGTGCTTTGCTATTTAACCTCCTAGCGGTCCTTTCGATCTCGGGATCAAAAAGAAGTTGATCGCTAGAAACTTTGCTGCGCATACACAATCTTCTGCAAAACTAGCAAACACGTGAAACAACCAAATAGAGAAAATAAAAATTAAAACTCAAAATAAGAACTATTGCAATGCATGCAATATTGACACCAATCCCCGGCAACGGCGCCAATTTGTTGAAAGTATTTGTGGGTAAATATTTTCGGTAATATATCGTATCCACAGGGATTGGTTAATATCACTGCCATTCTATAGTTGTTTATTTTGAGTTAAGAAGTTTGGTTTGGTTTGTTTTATACTAATAATAATATCAAAAGCAAATAATAAAATAAAAGCAAGTAAAGGACTTTGTGTTAACAATTAAAGAAAGATGTTGAGTCTTTAGGGTTCATCAACCTAATCCTATACAATTATCAATTAATTCTCAATAGAACAATCCTTTGAATCATTATCTTCACTTATCCTCAAATAAGATTCCATGTCTGCAAATCAAATTAGATAACTTCTACCGGTATGAGATTCGATCTCTCCAAATCACAATAACGATAATAGTAATTAAGAACGATAATTATGAAAACCCAATTACAATTCCATCTCTGCAAATTGCAATTGAATCAATATAGTAACCTAGGGCAAAAGTTAAATCCTTTCTTTCGATCAAAGATTCAACAATGATGTAAATTAAAAGCAAGGTTTCTTATTGATAATAAATTCAAACAATTGTTCACAGGAATTAATCAATGGTAATGTATATTCATAGGTTAACTACTACCTTAGACTCAACAAGAGGGATTTAGCTCTCCATAGACATGAAGAACATACAAGAATCAATGGAGGAATTCATCTTCATCAATAGAATGTCTTTGATTGGTAAAGAATCCACCTTCAATTGTTGTTCTCAGCTTCAGAATCAGATAGCTCTCCTAATTTCGCTCCCACAAAGTATCTCACCACTTGGAAAACTAGGGCTTTAAAACAGAACTTTTGGGCTTTTAACGCCGAGGCCGCGGCGCGGCAACGGGCTGGCGCGGCGCGCCCCTCAAACAGAAGTATTTTCGCGGCGCGCCTAGGAACTCTCGCGGCGCGCCCTTTGTACTTTCCATCTTTTTCTTCAGCCTTTGAGACTTCCAGCTTTCTTTCCTCCTCATGTTCTTCTTAAGTTCTTATTCAGCTCAAAACCTGCGACAATAACACCCACAAGTGATTCGATTTGCTTTACGCACGAACTAAACTTATTCAGTTCAATTCTTAATAAAAACCTATGGATTCATCACATTTTTGCATTGGTTTAGAGAAGAAATCACTTATATTAACACATGAATTTACCATTAATTTACTCCTAACAATATGCTCAAAAGTAGGTGGGAGCAAGACTTTTCAAATAAAAACATGGGTGGGGACCTACACATGTGCTAGGGTTTTAAACAATATAAGTGCTAAGTCCAAGTGGGTTATAAAAACTATGGTAAACAAGATGCAGAGCAGTCAGAAGGTGAGGATTGCAGACATCATTCAGGACATGAGAAAAACCTACTCAATTGGTATTACACCAAGTAGGGCATTAAAGGCCAAAGAGATAGCTAAAGGAATAGTTAAAGGTGTTGCAGTTAGATATTATGCTATGTTTTAGATGTATGCAGCTGAATCGAAGAGAGTGTGTGATGGAAATATAATTAAAATTAATGTAAATAGACATAACCCATCTATTCAGCCCAGATTTGGGTCTTTCTACTTATGTTTTGATGGATGCAAGAAGGGCTTTACTAATGGTTGTAGACCTTTTTATTGGTGTTGATGGATTCCATTTGAAGACAATTTTTTGGTGGTTAATTGTTGATAGTTGTAGGAAGAGATCCAAATGACCAATATTTTCCATTGGCTTTTGGTGTGGTTGAAACTGAGACAAAAGATAGTTGGAGATGGTTTTTGAAACTTATAATGGAAGACATAGGCCAAGATAGAAGATATGTTTTCATCTCAGACCAACAAAAGGTATGTGGTTGTTATATGTTTGTATTGTATTATGTTGAATTCTGCAACTATTATGTTAACTTCTGAATCTGTGTTATGTAGGGATTGGTTAGTGTTTTTGAAAGAGATGTTTGATATAATTGAGCATAAATTGTGCCTAAGACATTTGTATGCAAACTTCAAGAAGAAATTTGGTGGGGGCACCTTAATCAGGGATCTGATGATGGGAGCAGCTAAGGTAAACTATTTTCAAGCATGGGAGGAGAAGATGGTTGAATTAAAGAAAGTGGATTCAAAGGCTTAGGAGTGGCTGATGAATGTTCCTACGAAATCATGATGTAAGCATGCTTTTAACATATATCCTAAGTGTGATGTACTAATGAATAACATCTCTGAATCGTTTAATGCAACAATACTTGGTGCTAAGGACAAACCTACTCTAACAATGTGTGAATGGATTAGGACATATTTAATGAATAGAATTTCTACAACAACTACGAAACTAGAAAGGTGGGAACATAGGATAATTCCAATTCCTAGAAAGAGAATGGATAAGGAGGTCTATATGAGTGGGAAATGGACTTCAAGTTGGTCTATGGGTGATAAATGGGAGGTAAAATATGCATACAACACTCAGCAATTTGTTGTTGATGTTGGAAAAAGAACTTGTTCATGTGGGTTTTGGGATTTAGTAGGTATTCTATGTAGACATGCATGTGCGGCATTAGCATATAGGCAACAAAAACCAGAGGAGTATGTAGATGATTACTACTCTAGGCAAAAATATGCATTGGTATATAGTGTTCCAATAAGCCCAATAAATGGGATGGATATGTGGCCAATAGTTGAAGCAGGTGAGTTAAACCCACCTTTGTACAAGAAGGGACCTGGCAGACTAAAGAAGCTTAGGTTCAGAGAATTGGGTGATGGTGGTACAAGAATAAGGAGAGTTGGAGTTACCTATAGATGTACCAAATGTGATCAAATGAGACATAACTCAAGAGGTTACTTCTCAGAATCCAGAGGCACTTAAAAGAAAGGTAAAATTGTATTCAACTATTAATAGTGTTATGATTTTATCTGTTAGAACGGGTTGATATAACTGTGTTTAATTTATCTGTTGTATAGAAAGGCTCCTAGACATTATGCTAAATAAGGTAAGGCACAAACTGCTGCATGTACAGATGAACAAGCTGCTGCACATGCAGATGAAGTAACTGCTATACATGCAGATGAACTACCAGATGACACTACTGCATAGACAAATGAACTGGAAGATACACAAGTTGACAGTGTTGTAGGAACATATGAACTACCAGATGCACAAGTTGACAACACTATTGCACAAGTTGATAACATTGTTGCCCAAGTTAACATGACTACTCTCGTCAAACCAAAACTGTCAAGAAAATAATTTCCAAAGACCAAGAAAGACTGCACTTGCACCTGCTACTAATGATGAAAGGTTTTATGAGTTATATGGAAATAATGAGGATGAAGCAACTCATGCTAAGACGGTGAAACATGAGCTACCCAAAAGATCAAGTGATAGGTTGAAGACCTTGAAAACTAAGTCAATCAAAAGGCCTGGATCAAGCAACTCAGAACCAATGCTCATACCTGAGGATGAAGATGGAAGTTTAACTCAAGAAACCACTCAGGACATTTCTAAGGACAGTGAGATCTTGGGAAGATATTGCAAAAAGTTTAACTCAGTGAATTGAATGAAGTTTTTAAGTCTATGTTTTTTGTTAATTCTATTCTATATTGGTTTGTAATGTTAATTTTAACACCTTTTTTAAGGCTTATAAACATATCTCGAAATACTTATATCAGTATCTTGTAATGGTATCACCTTTTATAATGCTTATGACAGTATGTTGTAATGGTACCACTTTTTGTGATGCTATAACAATATCTGTTATTAAAACATTAATATGCCATTGTTTTCATTAAACCATAAGTAACATTACATTGTTATCATTACACTGAATTATTAATAGAACAAAACATGATAAATGGGATGTACCATACATCTGAACATATTCTAACAGAAATATTACATTGACCTGTAATCACCCTAAGACTACAATTTAGTTAACTCATTTTACACACAACATCAAAATAATATCCATGATGCAAGAAGGGCAACCATCATCGAAAAACTCTTCTTCCTTTCAATCTGCAACAACATTTTTCAGTTTCTCCACCTTCTTTGAGCTTGACTGTTTAACAAATTATTTGGCAAACTCCTTCCCAAACTCTTGGCCATATTCCTTAAGATAACCATCCAATTCTTCACCTCTTAACATCTCATGATTTTGACTACTCAATACCAATTCTTTCACTTCATCGTCCCAAATGAATAACTCGCAGGAATCATCACTATGCGTTAAGACATTAGGGTTGAATGAGATTTCGGAAAAAATATCAAAAACGACGAATCAATAAGAAATACCTTTCCAACATTTTTGCACCTCCAGAACTTCCTGTTAGGGTTTTTCTGTGTCTTCAAAACCCACATCTTCATTAAAAGATTGCAATCACACCTTGGTATTTCTCTTCCATTGAAGTTTCCAATTGATGAATTTCTGCTTCCCCCCATTAGCTAACCCTAATTTCACGATTTAGAGAAGGACAGCCTTATTTTGAGCGAAGAAGCATGTGCTATAGAGAAGAACAAACTAGAATGGTTTTGTAAATATATTAATTGAAATTATATGATGTGGCACTAGTATGTAAATTTGGCATTTAGATTAAATGAAAAACAAAAAAAAAATGACACTAGGCATGCCACATATGCTCAGGGTGTGTGTCATTTTACCCCAAGGTTAAACTCAAGAAAATCTTCTAATGGCAAGGTTACATTTACAACAACAAAAAAGTTCTAGGGGGTAAATCAAAAGTGGCCTATATGGCAGGGGCAAAAATGGTAATAACCTTTGATAAAAAAAGTGATAAAAAACGGGAACAAGTTTACTATTTATTCAATTATTTTTGTAAAAAATGGAAAATCAAATATAATTTGTATATAGGAAAAATTAAAATTATTGAATCAAATAATCTTTATTTTTGAAAAAACGTAACCCACCAGGAACCGTGCGAACGTAAGGGTATCCATACTTAGGGGTGGCAAAACGGGCAGGTCGACCCGCCTTATGCATGTAAAAAATAGCAGGACGAACAAGCCCGCCAAGTGGAAATAAGCATGGAAATCTAGGCCGCCACCCCAAGGTGGCGGGTTGGCGGACGGCGGACTTGCCCGCCTATTTTTTCTTCATTTTTTAATAGATTAATAGACTTTTTTTACATTTCAATTAGATTTTTCACTTATTTTTTAGAACAATTTTCTATAAAGCATTTTTTAAATAAATTTTACTTAAAAAATATTGCATATATTCACAAATAAATGTATAAAATAAAACCATCAAGAGTTGTTATTACTAGAATTAACTAAAAAAGGGCGGACTTAAGGAGGAACGGGATGAACGGATAGGCTAGGCGGGTTTTGGAAGCGGCGGGCTATGGCTGGGCCGGCATTAGCGGTCAGCGGGCTTTGGCGGGGCAGGTATTGGTGGGCGACGCGGCGGGCCCAAAATCCCAATCCAATTTGCCACTTTTTGACGGGTATGCGAGTTGACCAGGCGGACCACAACCCGTTTTGCCACTCCTATCCATATTAGAATCTGTGCGAACCCACTGATTATTATAGTTTTGTACAATTAAAGAAATTAAGTAAATATATTTTAAATAATGTATGAATACGAACACAACCAAAGCGTATGTATTTATGTTACTAATATTTATTTATATAATTAAAATAATATTTTCAAATACTATGTTATTATTTGATATTTATAATATTAAATAATTGCATAAATATTATTATAAATAATGTCAAAACAAATTTAATATTTAGATAATAATAAACTTTTTTGGTTAAATAATTTTGTCTTTCTGTTTTTTCACATTTTAGAAATATATGCGCGTAGTGAACCATTACCCGTACAAACGCACAGTGTCCAGATCAGAATTTGTGCGAATTCACGAGTTATTACATTTTTTATACAATTAAAAATATAAAAGTAACCGGATTAAACCGGTGGTGATAAACAAAAAAATAAAAAAAATTTAAAATACTGTATGAATCCAAACACGAGAAAATATGGTGTTTTTAAATTATTTATGTTACTAATATTTTTATTTTGAAATTAGTTACAATTTAAGATAGAATATTTTTTAAGATAATATTTAGAAAATTGAAATATATATTATTGTTGTAAAATAATTTTGTTTTTATTTAAAAAATATGTCTTTCTTTTAAAAACAATAAACTCTTTTTCGTAAGATAATTTTGTTTTTCTCATTTATAGTTTAAAAATAAAATCGTACGTACCACAGCAGTACCCGTGAAAACGCACGGGTATCTCGCTAGTTTTTTTATCAAAGAGAAACAAAGAAATAAAATGGTTTAATCTACGATATCCCCTACCAAATAAGCGATATTTGATATTCCCCCTTAAAAAAAATTCTGATTCCCCTCTTAAGAAACTCATATTCTAAATTGTGTCCCCCATGCAGACATGGCTAGGAAATCTTCACACTTGACATCCCTTAAATTTTTTTGTCTAAATTGGCATTCCACATGGCATTTTTAAATTTTTTTTATTAATTTTTTTATATCAATGTGAAATTTGTATTTTTTATTATTTACATTTTTTTACTAATATATTTATTTTCGATTTCTTAAATTATTTTCATTAATATTTTTTATTAATCAATTTTTTAAATTATAAAAATATGTCATTTGGGCCTAAGCCCATTTTGGTTTGAAAAGCAGCCCACTCACTTAATCTGTTTTCAATTCATTTGCATGTATGTGTATTGGTTTTATAAACACTCACTTGCTCTTTGTATAAAACAATGTGCGATTATAAAAGTGTAGTATTTGTTGCATTTTGGTTTTGCAGTTTGTATCACTTACTCTCTTCCCTGTTCACGTATAGATCTCACCTTCCATCACCATTGACACACATTCAACTTACATCAACTCAGAACAGCCCTAACGAACCACCTTAACACCATATCCAAAATTTGATGACACGGTGATTTGAATAATGTGTCGGTTCTTGCAGAATAATTTGTCGACTACTTCCATACATAGAGACACACCACTTCTTCGTAGCAATAGGAGCAAAATACTCAGCTACAAACTTCCTCCAAAACTCGATGTTGTTATCCTATATAAAATCCAAGTGCAAAAGTTATTATTAATATATATAGCATATGATAGACATAGAACAAAGCCAATATATAGATAAATTATTACCTCTGGTCTATGTTTTTGCTGATGTGTCAGCCGCCTTGCACACATCCCTGCTTCATATGTCGGTTTCACTCTTTTACCATTTTTCCATCCACAAGCTGGTTGTTTCTCCATCTCCAATAAAGCATCGGACCTTATTAAATGATATGCCACCATATTATTTAGACACGTGTATAGTATAGAATATTTTACGCTAACTATATAGATATTCATAAGCATAAGCCACACTATATAGTATAAAAACTGAATGGGGAAGATGAAAGATATTCATAAGCATAGGCCTTATTCATAAGCAATAAAGCTAACTATATAGATATTCATAAGCATAAGCCTTATTCTATGCATTTATTTGTTGTTGTGTCGAATGCTGAGGTGAAGCTTTTATGATGATGCATTTTTTGGTTGTTGTGCAATTTATGTGAATCCTGCATGTATGTACCGGCTTATTGTTGAGTTACTGCATGCGTTTAATGAGGTTATTAGAGTAAGCAATTCAACCTTGGCAGTATTGATAAATATATTAAATTATAGTATTTATAGTGATGAATAAGAGAAAGAGTGTGTTGTATTTATAGTATAATGATGATAAAATGAAGAAGAAGCAACTTGTATGATGTTAAGGTGCACGATGGAGTGCAAGTTGTAGGTTGTAGTGGACCAATGAAGTCCCACATCAATTTTTACACAAAAAATAAGTGTTTATAAAACAAAGAAATCAATGGACTTTTAAATTAAAAGCATGATGAGAGTTCACGAAGCTAAAGTCCAAATGTTACAAAAAAAAATTATTTAATTAAATTCGTAATAAAAAAGATTAAACAAAAGAATTAATATATTAAGTAAAATAAAAAAAATTAATAAATCAAATGAATATTATTTTAAAAAAATAAATTAATCCACTTAGATATAAAAAAAATGGCACGTGGAATGATGAACCAGAAGATTTTGGTGGAATAGTGACTAGGTAAATTTTTATATTAACACACACCTAAATATCACCGAAAAGAAAGTTTTTTTATTAAAAAATTAAAATTTATTTTTTTATGTTTAGTATTTATAAATTTTTTTAAAAAATATTATATATATATATATATATATATATATATATATATATATATATATATATATATATATATATATATATATATATATATATATATATATTACCGATTTTAATTATCTTTGTCTAAATTGAATAGAAAATATCTATATCTGATGCTCTGATTCCTTAATGATTAATTGATTGGTCATTATTATTTGTGTCTTCTTGTCTACCTGACGATTATTAATGGAAATAAGTTTCTTGCTTTTCTGTCTGAAGTCATTTATGGTTATTCATACGCCTTAAATCCTCTGTTTTGTAGGTTGAAATTCATTAATCAAAATTGCCATATATTGATCTTGGGTGGGCCAGTTCAAATGGGTTAATTTAAGTTGACCTAGCTCCACTAGGAGGAAGTTTGGATTCTATCCAAATTATAAGAAAGTAGGTTAGATATTGTATTCTTGGAATTGGATTTAAACATATTAGTTATGTTACTTTTAATTAAGTTGAATAAATTATCTTGTCTAAGCATTTTTAAGGTGATCTTTTTACTTTTTTATTCATTGTTAAACTTTTATTGTCAAAAAGAATTTGTATGGTCACTAGTTTATAAATTAAAAAGAAATTTTAAATTTTGATAGTTGTTATAAATAAAAGTACATTATTTTTTAACTATAATACTAATATTTTTATTATATCTTTCTTTTGACTAAAAAATATATAGTTAAATGACACTTTATATTGAATATTAATAAAAATATTTTATAAAATTTAACATGTATTTTGAATGAGAAAATTAAGCATATGTAATAAACATTTTTAACAACAGTAACGTTAGACTTTTTTCTTAAAGAAAAACAATTCAAACTAATTCTCACACTCTAGTTTTGAACAAGTTTTTGTTGGTTTTGAAGTTATTCTTTACATGTTCTCAACAATTTTGATATCATTTGATTTTTTGGAGCTAAAGGAGTTAAGTTCGTAAAGAGTAATTCAAAAATTAAATAAATAGCTTAAAAGTTAGACTTTAACCTATTTTCTTGATATAAAGTTTAATACATAAAGCAGCCATTCTAAAACAAAACATAGTCCTCTAACAAAAAAACCCATAGCATCTTCAATCAAATGAATCTATTCTATGGACTCACTTCACTATAAACTATAAGGCACATGGGTCAGTATCTATAATTTTAATAAAAAACTATTTTTATCTAGGGAATTTTTTTTACACCTCTTAACATTTTTAGGGATTTTTGACAAAATTCCAGTTTTACTCTTTTGAATTTGAGGTGTATATCCAAACACACCACTTTTCATTTTTTTAGGGGTTCTTTTGGAGATGTATTTTCGAATTCACCCATTGATGAGTTTTGGAAGTACATATTCAAAATAACACTTAAAAATCAGAGAAGTAACATTACTTTGGCCATGTATCATATGGTGAAGTCGAGAAAAATTGTCTAACATGGAAAGTCGAAGTTGATCAAGCAACTTTGTACACAGGTCCTGATTGTAGTGGTCTTCCCGCATCTAATGTCTTAACTTATAATTTGTGCTCTGTTTGGTAAAATCAAATAAGTGTATCTCTAAATACGTGTCCTTAGAAAAAAGATTAGATGGATGTTTTATAAGCTGAACAAATTATTCTCCATATCACCTTAGAAGTGAGCCTAGTAGGGTATAACCATCAATCTATCCTTGGTGTAGCGCTTCAGTACAATTTGGTTTATGGTTGAGGTAGAGATGTGAATATGTTTTAAGTAATAGATTTCTGTTCTGCAACTATTTTATTCATCTACAATGAATAGTGTTCTTTAGAGGTGAATGAACAAGATATGAATGAACAAGATTTATAAAATAGATGCATGCATGTATATTTGTACCCCTATGGAACAATGAAAGTCGTAACGTTTTTATTGTTCAGGAGTGATGTGGCTTGAGATTTAAAAATTAGTAGATTATGTAGTGTATGGAATATACAACTTGAAAAAACATAGATAACATTAATCTTCTATATGTGAAAAATAAGTATTATGGGTCACACCTTCTAACTCACTTTTATAATTCACTAATAAATTTAACGTTCAAGTGTAAATAAGTTGTTTTCGGAGATGCATTTTCGAAACAGCTTAAAATTTGATTTGGGGTGCGTTTGGAGATGCATCTCCGAAGGACATTTTGGGGTTTTCAAGGGTTTTTTCACCCTAAAAGGTGTACAAAGAAATTCTCTTTTATCTATGAAGGCTTTTTTAGCCATTTTATGAGTCGGGCCTTTCAACTCACGTCTGATGAAACTCATACCACCCTTATCAAAAGCAACTTGTGTTTCCTTGATGAGAGAGATTTGGTAACCAGTGTGAGTGCGGCCAATCTCCTCCACACCTTTAGCATTCTTCATCTGAAAACGATCCACAATCGATTTACAATCAGTATTCACATGGATTTTTTTTCATCCCCATTATCCAAGCAACTTGCAGCGCATTGATGATGTGTTAATTGTAGCATATGTTCACGAACAATAAATTCTTGTTTATTTGTAAATTGTGCACGAACATTTACCTCGGCAACAACCGGCCAATCACACAGTTTAACATCATCTGATTTAACATTACCATTCACTTCATCCGATTTAACATCATACTTCACTTTGTCTGATTTAACATACATCCTCACAATAGTTTTAGGAAACATACACTGGTGCACCATATCTAATACCACCAATAACAGAAAAACGACTTCAAAACTCAAACTATCAAGAAAATTTAGAGACATATATCCAATGATATGAGTCCGGAGATGCATACCCAGACTTAGCGTTCACTTTTAGTAATGTTGCGCATCCGTCAGCAATGTTGTCGTCTAGTTAATAATAAGAGCAGTAAAGAATCTAACAACGATGGGGAGAAGGAACAATGAGGAGACATCATCCAAAAATCAAAATAAAATAAATGATAAACGTACTCTTAAATATGTTAGTGAGGATGTAGAGTGCTCTGATGTTGAATGCATTAGATAGAAGGAATTTTGAATGGTAAAAAAACATGTGAATGTAGCTTCAAAACTTGATCTTGAGTGTATACTGGAAATAGGTTGAGAGGTAGAGAAAAACTTTTGTTTTTCTGAAAAATAAAGAAGCAAAAGAGGGAAGGTCTGATGCGACCTTTAAATATGTTTATCTATTTCGGAGATAGATTTCTAAACTAGTTTTTTCTATTAAAATAAAAGGTATGTTCGGAACATATCCTTAAAATGACTTCAATTTTATATCTTTGAAACTGATGGTTCGTTTAGCTATTCTTCTTCCTCTAATCTTTATCACTCAATCTCCCTCTGTCATCTCATTTATTGAGTTTCAACTTCCTTCTTTTCTTCCACATCCAGCCACCTTCAACTTCATCTCAGGTAAAATTTTCTGCGACCAAACAACTGTTGTTAACGTGCTTGTTCTTGTCGTTTTTTCTTTGGCTTCAATTTATGACACATAGATGTTTGTTTTTATTGTTGTTTATATTGTGAAAATCCAATTTTCAACATTGTTTATTTTCAGTTTGGAGATTAATCTATCCTCTCATCTCTCTAATTAGATCCGTGAATTTTCGCACTCCCTTCAACCAGCTCCAAGTTCTTCCTGTCTCATCGGACGTAAATGCATATCTTGAATGTTCATGTACATATCTTGAATGTTCGCACTCCCTTCAACCTCCTCTCATAGTTCTGTTTAGTTTTTTCTTTTAAAAAGGTTTAATTTTTATGCATTTTAAGTGTTTGATAAAATATTTATGTTGATGAAGTCAACAACATAGCGGTGACATGATGTTGATGAAACAAACTATGTGTTGTTTGTCTACAGTATAATGAAGGATTTAACTTTTATCAGGTTTTGGTATTTTCTATAATATTGTTGAGTATTTGTGGATGAGATTCTCATGAAAATAACGTTGTAGATGATTGCCAAGAGATTATTGGAATCTAAACTAAATACAACACACTTATATTTATCATCAGGTTTAATCCCCTTACCTTATGCTCTACATATTATTGAAAACTACTCTATTTGATACTAACCAATTCATATAATATTTTATTGGAATGTGATAGATGTTACACTAGATCCTCTTCTTTTCGTTAGAAAGGATCTTATAGGTATGAACTGATATTATCTTTTTATTGACACCTGTTAGATGGTATGCTCTTGATCCTGGTACACCTGTAATCCAATATAATCTTTATTTTCTCCTTGATTGCAGAGCAGTATGATATTCAATCTGATGTTCTTATTACTGTTGGAGATCCTGGATGTGTTTTGGCTATCTATTTTGACAGCCTCTTGGGTTTGTCAGCATAAGGAGTTTGTTCGGATGTGGTGAGTCGCAATCCTTGTCTATTGTTCTCGTATATCATGGTTGAGTTCATATCTTTTTACGTGGTTCTGTTAATTAGATGTGGCGAATTAGTGTTAAGATGTGGTTCTGTTAAGAGTTAAATTGGAAAATTAGTGTTAAGAATTGAAAAGACAACAGATTCAGAGCAAAGTTAATAGAAGTATTGCATAACTTTTTGAAATTTTGATTACTCTTATTATAGATTTCGAGCCTAAGGACAGACAAGCATGTATTGGTTCCTATGATCCTTCTGCTATTTCAATAATTTTGTTGTTCATATGTTAAATATTGAGCTAAAATATACTTTTTAGTTCTTTATTTTAAAATATTCATTTTGAATTTTTTTTGTAAAGTTAATACAAATTCTTTTTTTTTTTTTGCGGTTTCTATTAAGAGGGTTGCTATTCTTACACTATTTAATGACACCTAAATTTTACACCATCTTAAATACACCATATATGTGTTTATTTGTTTCAGAAAAAATAATTATTATACATAGTTAGAAAACAAAATCGTATAAAACTACGGTGTAGTGTCACTAAATAGTGTAAGCATAACATTACTGTTTTATTAATTATCTTATGAGTAATGCTATTCATACACCACTTTCTACACCAAATACCTACACCCAACACTATTCACCGTATTTATACGGTAAATAGTGTTTTTTAAATAAAAATATATATTTTATGAACAGTAAAATATTATTATAATAATAAATAATTTTTTATTTTTTTAAATTTGTGTCATTAACCAACTTTATAACTTCATTAACCAACAATTTACATTGCATTAACCAAATTTGGTGACTACTGTAAAGTACTGTTCATGGGTGTGAGAATAACATTATTCAAATTTGGTTAATGCAGTGTAAAAATTTGGTTAATACAATAATGAAGTTGGTTAATGCAACATCCAGGTATTAAAAATAATTTTTAGCAGTCACCAAACTTGGTTAATACAGTGTAAAAACTTGGTTAATACAGTAATGAAATTGGTTAATGCAAAATTCAGGTATTAAAAATAATTTTTAGCAGTCATCAAACTTGGTTAATACAGTGTAAAAATTTGGTTAATGCAATATTGAACTTGGTTAATGCATGTTTGTACATGAACAGTGTCGTCCGTAATTTTAAAAATAAAAAATATTTTTTATAAATATTATTATTTTATTTTAAAAACACTGTTCACCGTATAAATGTTTGGTGTAAGTATTGGGTGTAGGAATTGGGTGTAAGAGTAGCATTACTCTTATCTTATATAACATTTGTGACATGTCAAAAAAGGGTTGAAGTGGTCTTCTTATTTTCTAAAATCCGTAATTTATGGAAAAAGAACAAAATTTTGTGCTGGGGAACAAATGCTTAGGTTGCTTCATCTTGCTTAGGTTGCTTCATCTTTTTATTTTGTAACTGTGCCGCTTGAATTAGAATTTGATTCACGATGTACATTAATTCTTTAGCATAAGGGAAACAGCTGGAACCGACTGCGCTGCAGTTTATGAAAATCATATCATTCTTTTCATAGACTATATGCTTTGATGAGATTCGTATTCATGGAATCTAATTTCTGACTCAAGCACATTAGGGAATTTTGTTGCCGATTGTTTTGCAACTCGGTATGGCCAATAGTTTTGGTATCAAATATTGTACATGCTTGGTAAGTTTCTATAAGGTATTTAAATATATAAGTTATTTAAATATATAAGTTTCTATATTAACACACACCTAAATATCACCAAAAAGGAAGTTTTTTTAATTAAAAAATTAATATTTTATTTTACTTTTTTAATGTTATAGTATTTATAATTTTTTTTTAAAGTATTTCATATATATTACCTATTTTAATTACCTTTGTCTATATTGGATAGAAAATGTCTATGTCTTTCCTATGATGTTTGCTAGTTTATATATAAACTGGTATGCTCTGAGTCCTTAATGATTAATTGATTGGTCATTACGATATGTGTCTTCTTGTTTATCTAACGAAAATTTATAGGAATCAAGTCAGTTTTTGATACCATACAAGTCATTTATGGTTATTCATACGACTTATCTGTCTGATACCATATCAGTCATTGATGATTATTCATACGCATTAATAAAAAAATACAATATATTAATTTTGGGTCGGTCAGTTCAATTTGACTAATTTAAGTTGGCCTAGCTCGACTAGGAGTGCTTTTAAATGGATTCGGTCCAAATTATAATAATTTATGCTAATCATAGATAATATCTTGGAGTTGGATTTATAATAATTTATGCTAATCTATTAGATATAAGGATATTGCATTCTTGGAGTTGGATTTAAACATATTACTCATATTACTTTTAGTTATGATGAATGAATTTCGAATTATCTTGTCTAAACATTTTTAAGGTGATCTTTGTGCTTTTTTTATTCTTAAAACTTTATTGTCAAAAATACTTAGTTTGGTCACTAGTTTATAAATTAAAAAGAGATTTTAAATTTTGATAGTTGTTATAAATAAAAGTAAATTATTTTTGGGAACACTCAGGTACCCTTGAATTTAGTTGAGTACAAGTACCTTCAACCAATCAAATATAATAATACAATGCCACGTCATTTTTGTATTTTATTATATTTTAAAATAAATTTAGATTTTAAAACAATTTACACTAAAGGTATTGGTACCCAATTTAAACTCATGGGTACCAAAGAATTTACCATTATTTTTTAACTATAATATAATATTCTTAATATATCTTTCTCTGGACTAAAGCATATATAATTAAATGAAACTTTATATTGAATATTAGTAAAAATATTTTATAAAGTTTAACATGTATTTTGAATGAGAAAATTAAGTATATTTAATAAACATTTTTAACAACAGTAAAGTTAGACTTTTTCTTAAAGAAAAACAATTCAAACTAATTCTCTCACTAGGGTTTTGAACAAGTTTTTGTTGGTTTTGAAGTTATTATTCTTTACATGTTCTCAACAATTTTGATATCATTTGATTTTTTTAGCTAAAGGGGTCAAGTTCAGAAAGAATAATTTAAAAATTAAATAAATAGCATAAAAGTTGGACTTTTATCTATTTTCTTGATAAAGTTTAATACATAAAGCAGCCATCAGAACAAAACAATCCACCCGACCCATATCATATTCTATGGACTCACTTCATTATAAATTATGTCCATGTCTGCTTCTCATTCTCCATGAGCTATCTTCTCATTCTTTACAATAATTACTAACTACACCCACAAATATGGAATGCTGTATAATCAACAGGCTCAAGACTCAACCTTTATGGTTCGTCCTAATTTTTCTTGTGGGTTTATTCACCATTATGAGAGTTTCTTTTGTTTATTTCAGATGTTTCTATGTTAAATTTCTCAAAGCTCCCAGAAAGCTCGAAGATTGAATAAATAAATTATTTTCAAGAAATGTCGTATTTATGGAATTGAGAGAATAAGAGCATGTGGAGGCTCAGGGAAATCGTTTGTAATTTCTGTTTTATTTTCATTTGAATGAGTTTAATTATTATGCACTGTTATTGTAAAAAATTTTATACAACCAATACATCATAACCACTTAATTATATTACTTTAAAAAAATTAAAATAAAAATCAAATACTTCCAATAAATTAACGGTTGTGATTTGCTGACGGTGTAAAATTTCTTTACACTGTCAATGTATTCCAATTAAATTCTATTTGAATTTACTATTTTTCTATTTAGCATTACAATGTATAATTTCTGCATTTTACGTGTTTTATTTGTCATATTTATAAGTTTTTTTTGTCTATTATCAATATATAAGGCACATGGGTCAGTATATAATTTTAATAAAAAATAAACATATGAATTCAATAATAAAAGTATATAAGTTACAAGAATTTCTTTACCATTTAATATAAACAAAACTTTTATTTAAATATTTCAACAAATAAATTGCAAACCCTTTGACTGGACTTGGATAATTAATGTTATTTTTATCTAGGGAATTTCTTTGTACACCTCTTAACTTTTTTAAGGGTTTTTGACGAAATTCCAGTTTTACTCCTCTAAATTTGAAGATGCATATTCGACCATACTAATCAAGCAACTATGTACACGGGTCCTAATTGTAGTGGTCTTCCGGCATCTAATGTCTTAACTTATAATTTGTGCTTTGTTTGGTAAAAATAAATCAGTGTATCTCTAGATACGTTTCCTTAAGAAAAATGTTAGATGGATGTTTTATAAGCTGAACTGTTGACAAATTATTCTTCAAATCACCTTAGAAGTGTGTCGAGTAGTGTATAATCATCAGCCTATCCCTGGTGTAGCGCTTAAGTACAATTTGGTTCATGGTTGAGGTAGAGAGATGTAAATATTTTATAAGTTTTACATTTCTGTTTTGCAACTGTTTTATTCATCTATAATGAATAGTATTCTTTAGAGATGAATGAACAAGATATGAATGAACAAAATTTATAAAATACATGCATGCATGTATATTTGTACCCTAAGAAACAATGAAATTTGTAACTTTTTATTATTCAGCAGCGATGTGGCTTTAGATTTAAAAATTAATAGAGTATGATAGTGTATAGAATATACAAATTGAATACACATATATAACATTAATCTTCTATATGTGGAAAATAAGTATTAGGGGTCACACCTTCTAAGTCACTTCTATAATTCACTAATAAATTTAATGTTTAAGTGTAAATAGGGTGTTTTATTAGACGCATTTGCAAAACACTTTGAAAGTTGATTTGAGATGCATTAGTAGATGCATCTCAGAAAGGCATTTTAGATTTTCAAGGTTTTTTTCACCCTACAAGATGTACAAAGAAATTTCCTTTTAACTATGAAGGCTTTTTTAGCCATTCTATGAGTCGAGCCTTTCAACTCACGTATGATGAAACCCATACCACCCTTATCAAAAGCAGCTAGAGCATCCTTGATGAGAGAGATTTTCTAACCAATGTGAGTACGACCAATCTCCTCTACACCTTTAGCATTTTTCATCTGAAAAACGATCCACAATCATTTTACAATCACTATTCACATGGATTTTCTTCGTCCCCATTATCCAAGCAACTTGCAGCGTGTTGATGATGTCTTAATTCTCAGTTGCAAGAGGATTATTGTAACCCTGCCAATTGTAGCATATGTTCACGAACAATAAACTTTTGTTTGTTTGTAAATTGTGCACGAACATTTACCTCAACAACTATCGGTCGATCATGTGGTTTAACATCACTTGATTTAACATCAACATTCACTTCATCCAGTTTAACGTCATGTTTCACTTCTTCTGATTTAACATTCATCCTCACAATAGCTTTAGGAAACATACTCGGGTGCACCATATCTAATACAACAAATAACCGGAAAAAAATTCAAAATTCAAACCAATTGGAAAATCTAGAGACATATATCCAATGAAATGAGTCCAGAGATGCATATCCAGACTCAACGTTCATTTTTTCAATAATGATGTACAATCTGTCAACAATGTTGTCGTCTAGTTAATAATAAGAGCAGTAAAGAATCTATCGATGTTGGGGAGATGGGTCAATGAGAAGATATCATCCAAAAATCAAAATAAGATAAAAGATAAACTTACTCTTAAATGTGTTGGTGAGGGTGTAGAGTGCTTTGATGTTGAATGCGGTAGGTAGAGGGAATTGAGAATGGTAAAAAAAACCCGTGAATGTAGCTTCAAAACTTGATCTTGAGTGTATATTAGAAATGGGTTGAGCGGTAGAGAGAAACTTTTGTTTTTTTGAAAAATAGAGAAGAAGGAAGGTGTGACGTGACCTTTAAATATATTTCTTTATTTCAAAAACTAGTAACAAACCCGTGCGTTCGCACGGGTTCTGGTACGGGACGCGCATTTGTTTCAGATGTATATTTTGTAATAGAAAAATATTTAGTATTCGCGAAAAAATTAAAAATTGAATGTATAATTAATAAAAAATATTTTGATGCGGGTTTTGGTACGGGATGAACATTTGTTTCAAATGTATATTTTTTAATAGAAAAATGTCCGTAAAAAAAAATTGAAAGAAATACAATTGTAATTTATTTGGCTTTGCAATAAATTTGTCATTTTTCTTATTTTTCGATAAATTTGGAGAAAGAAATACAATTTAAATCAAATAGCAAACTTAAAAAAAGTGAATTTGAAACGTAGCTTAAAATATAATACAACTAATAAATCAAAGAAAAAGATTATTTTATCAAGTATGTTCCTTTTTGAATTTATCTTTTCTTAATAATCTAAGCAGCTACACTTATAAGAAGAAAAGTGAATAAAAAATGTAGCTTAAAAAATAATACAAATAAAAAATAAAAGACAATGATTGCTTTATGTATGTTATTTTGTAAGTTGGCCCCTGCCATTGCTGTCTCCACTTGAAGAAGATAATATATGGCCCTTGATTCATCAATAAACAACAATATTTAAACGCCTAAATCTACCTTCATCAAGGTGAGAACTTTGTTGAAAAAACTGTAATGTATTCAATTTATTGGGTTCGGAGGTGGATTGGACCGGATTCAATTATGTATATTTTATTTTAAAGTTTATTGTATTTTAAATTTAAAATAATTAAAAAAAAATATTAGTAACATAAATAATTTAAAAATAATTTATTTTTTCCGTGTCTGGATTCGTATATAATTTTAAATATTTTTAATTGTATAAAAAAATATAATAACCCGTACATTCGCACGGGTTCTAGTGTGGACCGCAGATACATCATCAGTTTTGTTTTGAAATTCAACTAAAATAAAAAATATTTAAATTTAACTGTAAAAAAATAGTCAAAGATAAATATATAAGTAAATCAAAGATAAATATTTAAATGAAAGACATATTTTTAAAATTAAAATAAAATTGTATCAATTTTCCAATTTTTAAAAGAAATACATCAATAACAATAACAATGAAAACTGATCAAGTAGTTATGAAATATTTAATTTTTATAGCTCAAACTAAGTAAAATAGTAATGTTAGAATTCATGTTTCTACCCTTCAAAAAAGAAAAGAATTTTTTGGTTCAACCAGCTGGCTCAGAGATAGTACTATCATTTAACTTTTAAAATAAATAGGACAAATAAAATTCATGTAAAATAAGGTAAAATAATAATTTGGAAAGTTATCAAGCAGCACCCTTTCTCTTTTTCTTATGAAGCCTTTTCATGTAAAATTCCAACTCTCTACCTTCCAAAATGTAGCTGCATAATCATAAAAAGAGTCAAGAATATATGGTTAAATAAAAACAAAATAACATCAGTAACTAATGAGAATGTAACCATTCAAGTGTAATGTACCAACCTTGTATAAATCAAGTTGTAACTACAAACATTAAAATGACATAAAAGCAAACATAAAATTTTAAAAACCAGCTGTTTCAAACTCTGTAACTGCCATATTCCTCTTCTCACCGTTATGCTCATATTTGTTGCTATATATAAGCATGTCCATACGATATATATGATATATAGTAACTAATAGGACTATCAAACAATCAATTTAAAAACCAGTAAAATCCCAACTGGTTAAGTTCAGTCCCTATGTATATTCGATTCAGTGATCAAGTGCATGATTTAGCATCAATCTCGAAAATCATTTTGCTTTCAACTTGTTAGTGGAACTTTGAAATCAAACAATGAAAAGCTTAAAAAAAAGAGTTACCTTCGGTAAAAACCTTTCATTCTATCATTCAATATTCCATCAAACTGAATTGTCAATACACCCAACCCAATCCAATAGATATTCCCTCTGGAAACTCCAAGACGAGAATTTCATCATCTTCAAATAATTCAACTTTTGAAGGTTTGAAAACCTACAACATAGACATTCATCAATCCTAAATCAGAAAAAAAATTATGGTAACAGAAAAAACTTAAGTTGACCAAAAAGAGTTGAGAAATGAGAGTAGTCCCTTAGAGAAATGACAGTTAGTGAATGAAACAGCGTCGTTACCGATGGTGAGTTCAGCGGCATTGAGAACGATGAAATGAGTAGCGGTGATGATGTCGAGATTGAAGACAACAGAACCGCAGAAACGACATTCGATGAGGTCGGGTTTAAGCTTAATGTCGTAACGTTTTGGAACAACGAAATTAGGAAGACGAGCCTGTCCTTTGAATTCATCCATGTTTGAACACATTACTGAAACTTATTGATTTACATTACTGAAACTTAAAAATTTGCACTGGATCAAACATCAAAAGAAAGAAAATAAAGAATATATATCATAATTTTCACATAATAAAGAATTCAAAGTTTCTTATTCTATACCAGTTGCTTCCTATATATAATAAGCACGACACCGATATTGACACGTCGACGTTGATAATAATTTTTAAAATAAATAATTAAAACGTAATCAGTGTTTTGTTGTTGTTGTTGGTATCGAAGTTGGATTTGAACTTGAGTGGCAACAATAACGGGTAATGAAGCAAAAGCAAATGTATAAGCTAGAAGAATACCACAAGAAAATCCCTTGATTGTGTTGAAGTGAAGTAAGTTACTTTATTTTCATATCCATTCAACTCATATTTTTCTACAATTATAACAAAACAAACAAATTTCACTGACTTGGGTGGATTTTACATAACAACAAAATAAGCTAATGTAACAAAATTAAGAAAAAGAATTGAAAGAGACTTAGAACAATGCAATTACTGTGAAAGGTGCAGATGAAGTGGTGAAATACCGGAGTTTGGTTGAGCAGTTGTGGAGTTTGCCATTCTTTTATCTTCACTTCCAATTTTGGAACATTCAAAATTCAAACCACTCCACACAGTTGGTTTTCTGCAGATAAATATGTTACCTATAATCATATGTGGAAAATTCAATATTCCATTATTTCTAATGACACTTTTATATTTTGTGGACTTGTCTAAGAGTTAGCAAGAGACATTCAAACACCTAGATAATCATCACATGCCACCAAAACAAAAGGTTTTTTTGACAGTAAAAAAAATTTAAATGCCATTGAAACACAATGGAAATAACATCTAATTATAAAATTTTATAAAAAAAAGAAGCCAAATACAAATTAAATCAAAAGGCTTTATTTTTTCATGAGTAGCATCAGTCATACTCTATTAACAATGTCAGTCATACTCATAGCTGTGTTGTTGATCCTCTACTTTAGCCATTCACCTAGATTTTTCCACTTACCTTATGATCTCATCTTAATGTTGCCACCAAGTTCTCAAGATTAACAATCATTCAATTACTTGTAGTGTGATAGTAATAACATAAAATTCAGGTAACATTTTCATGCGCTATGATAATATAGGTAAGGGAGTAGAAGACCTTATCGGTGTTAAGCAATTTTAGGTTCTGTTAGAGAAAAAATACGCCCAAATCACTATAAAAATATTAGACTGTAGTTGCAGGTTTAATGTAAAAGTGTCTGGCTGGAGAAATTAGAAAATCTAACCTGAGTAATGGCACCAAAGCTGCCAAATGTGATATGGGGAATGAAGAAAGGAACGCTTAATTTTTCTTGTTTGGGAAATGCAGCTAAAAAGTGTCCAACCTCCTGCACATAGCCATATCCATTAGGTATAACTAAATTTTAATGTAAATTTTAATTGTATAACTAAATTCTATAATTCACTAATAAATTTAATGTTTAAGTGTAAATAGGGTGTTTTATTAGACGCATTTGCAAAACACTTTGAAAGTTGATTTGAGATGCATTAGTAGATGCATCTCAGAAAGGCATTTTAGATTTTCAAGGTTTTTTTCACCCTACAAGATGTACAAAGAAATTTCCTTTTAACTATGAAGGCTTTTTTAGCCATTCTATGAGTCGAGCCTTTCAACTCACGTATGATGAAACCCATACCACCCTTATCAAAAGCAGCTAGAGCATCCTTGATGAGAGAGATTTTCTAACCAATGTGAGTACGACCAATCTCCTCTACACCTTTAGCATTTTTCATCTGAAAAACGATCCACAATCATTTTACAATCACTATTCACATGGATTTTCTTCGTCCCCATTATCCAAGCAACTTGCAGCGTGTTGATGATGTCTTAATTCTCAGTTGCAAGAGGATTATTGTAACCCTGCCAATTGTAGCATATGTTCACGAACAATAAACTTTTGTTTGTTTGTAAATTGTGCACGAACATTTACCTCAACAACTATCGGTCGATCATGTGGTTTAACATCACTTGATTTAACATCAACATTCACTTCATCCAGTTTAACGTCATGTTTCACTTCTTCTGATTTAACATTCATCCTCACAATAGCTTTAGGAAACATACTCGGGTGCACCATATCTAATACAACAAATAACCGGAAAAAAATTCAAAATTCAAACCAATTGGAAAATCTAGAGACATATATCCAATGAAATGAGTCCAGAGATGCATATCCAGACTCAACGTTCATTTTTTCAGTAATGATGTACAATCTGTCAACAATGTTGTCGTCTAGTTAATAATAAGAGCAGTAAAGAATCTATCGATGTTGGGGAGATGGGTCAATGAGAAGATATCATCCAAAAATCAAAATAAGATAAAAGATAAACTTACTCTTAAATGTGTTGGTGAGGGTGTAGAGTGCTTTGATGTTGAATGCGGTAGGTAGAGGGAATTGAGAATGGTAAAAAAAACCCGTGAATGTAGCTTCAAAACTTGATCTTGAGTGTATATTAGAAATGGGTTGAGCGGTAGAGAGAAACTTTTGTTTTTTTGAAAAATAGAGAAGAAGGAAGGTGTGACGTGACCTTTAAATATATTTCTTTATTTCAAAAATGCATTTTTGAACTAATTTTTTCTATTTAAATAAAAAGAAATATTCGATTCTACATCTCTAAATTTTATTTTCAAAAAATAAAATTTAATATATCCGGAGATGCATTAAAAAAAAATAGTATTTTTGAAATTTCAAAAAGGATGTAAAAGAATATATAAGACTTAGATAAGAAATTGCCTTAAAATAGTGTATTGATGTCGGACATGATCCTAGTTGATACTTTTAATGTTTTAAAAACATGTATTCATGGTGTAGTTGATTTGTACAGACTAGTAGTATTTATCTAAGCACTACTTTAGAAGTTATCCAAAATTGCATGATATAATGTGTAGGTATTTCTATTTATATATGTAATAAAAATTCAATCAGAATCTGCGGGGAAAGAAAAAGTGAAAAAATTACATTGAAATCCCTAAAACTCTCGCTCTCTCCGTCGTGCCGTCTTCACCTTCCATGTCTGTTTAGTTACAGGTAAAAGTTACTCTCACATGGGTCTTCACCATTTATTACACTTCTAACTGATTTCAATCCTTATCACACACTACACTCATGATTTCTCTCTGACCTCAAAAGTCGTTGCTCAACATTTAACACAACACTTTCAAACATAAACCTATCCACTTTCTCACCAGTAATAATGGATTGTACACATTTCTTCCTAGTAGCAACAGCCACTCTAGGTTTCATCTCCATATCCAAATCTCTCTTTCATTTCCTCACCTGGCTATACGCCATCTTAATCCGCCCAACAAAGCATCTCAAACATTACGGTTCATGGGCCGTAATCACCGGCTCTACCGACGGGATCGGCAAATCCATGGCTCTCGAGTTCGCATCCAATGGACTCAACATTATCTTACTTGGCCGAAACCCTCTCAAACTCGAAGCAACGTCAAAAGAGATACTTGATAAATTCAACAATATTGAGGTAAAGTGCCTTGTTGTAGACCTGCAGAACAATACCGGAGATGAAATAATGAGAAAAATTGAAGAAGTTATTGATGGTTTAGATGTTGGAATCCT
Organism: Vicia villosa; assembly: GCF_029867415.1. Classification (NCBI taxonomy): domain Eukaryota; kingdom Viridiplantae; phylum Streptophyta; class Magnoliopsida; order Fabales; family Fabaceae; genus Vicia; species Vicia villosa. The sequence goes on along the minus strand of NW_026705156.1, from coordinate 989,027 downwards.
AGTGAATGGCGCTGGTGTAGCCTATCCTTATGCAAGATATTTTCATGAAGTTGATTTGGATTTGATGGATTCAATCATTAAAGTGAATGTGGAAGGAGCAACTTTGGTTACAAAAGCTGTGATTCCTAGTATGATTAAGAAGAAAAAAGGAGCTATTATTAACATTGGTTCTGGTTCCACTGTTGTTCTTCCTTCTTATCCTCTTGTCACACTTTATGCAGCTTCAAAAGCGTAAGTACTCTCATAAATGCATCTTTTCTATTCATCAATCGCTAATTAGGAACAAATCTGAATCTAGATCTTGATGTTAATTTTACAGGTATCTTGCAATGTTCTCTGCATGTACCAATTTGGAATACAAACATCAAGGAATTGACATCCAGTGTCAGATTCCGTTATTTGTGTCGACGAAAATGACAAGGATGAAGGCGTCTCTGTTTGTTCCAACACCGGATGTATATAGCAAAACATGCATGAAATGGATTGGTTATGAGAAACTGGCTGTACCATACTTTTTTCATTCTCTGCAGTCGTTTGTCATAAGGGCGATTCCTGATGTGCTGTTGGATTCTTACATGCTCAGTTATTTTCTTTACTGGCGGAAAAGAGGACTTGTCAAGGACTCCAAAATCAAAGCATCTAGTAATTCTGAAGCAAGTTAGCTTTGATGATGATGATGCCAAATTTAGTTCTCTATTTCTGCTAAATCAACACCTCATAAGAGTTATGATGGTCCCAGTGGATTACTTATGTAGTTTTTTTTTTTTTGATATTTTCGGGATAATTTGCCTAAAACTATTATTGCTGTTTTCTTAAATGTAAGCTCTTATTGTTTTGTTACCTTTTAAGTATCCTGCATCTATTAACAATCTTTAGTGGAAATGTGCATGATTTACTAGAAAATGGTGTTGAATAGTCTATGTGAGTTTGATCGAATAGAGTGAATTTGCTGTAAAAACGACCCTGAGTCAATTTGTTTTGACCTCTTAGAATTGTAAATTGGTCTTTAAGTCTAGAGTTAATTTCCAAATCTGACAATCATAGTTTTACGATATTGCATAATTGGAGTTGGATTGGAACATATTACTTCTAGTTAAGTTGAATTTGAATGAATTCCAAATTAAAAGAGAATATCATGTAGTAGTTTGAGAAAATCTTACTGCAATGTGGCAGACAAGGTATTTGAAGAAATTAGAAATTGTAAGGGGATTAAAAAAAAAACTTTATATGGGGACTAAAATCAAATCTCAGTAATATTAAATGGATGTTGTATATTTAACCCAAATAGAAATTAATTATTTTTGAACTATAATACTAATATTGTTAATATATCTTTTTCTGACTAAACATATTTAGTTAATTAAGGATATTAATAAAAATATTTTATTAAATATATCTTCTAATTTAAATAAGAAAAATTAATTTTATTTACTCAACATTTTAACTACAGTTATTTTAAACTTTTTCACAAACAAAAAAAAAAGTTAGCCTTTTTTCTACAAAATAAATAAATAAAAATCAAACTGATTCTCAGTTTCTCATACTCTGGTTTTGAAAAGTTTTGTTGGTTTTGAACTTATCCTTAGAGGTTCTCAACAATTTTGATACTAATTGATTTTTTGACCTAAAAGGCTCAAACTTAAGTAAGGAGTAATTCAAGAATTAAATAAATAACAAATAAAAGTTAGACTTTTACTTATTTTATTGACAAAGTTTAATACATTATACAACAGCCATTAAAATAGAAAACAAAACATAGTCCTCCAAAAAAACAACCCACCCTACCCATAGCATCTTCAATCAAGTAAATCTATTCTGTGGATTCACTTAACTATAAATTATGACTTCTGCTTCTCATTCTCCATAACCTATCTTCTCATTCTTTACAATAATTACTAATTACACCCTTCAAAATGGAATGCTGTATAATCAATAGGCTCAAGACTCAACCCTTATGGTTTGTCTTAGTCTTTCTTGTAGGCTTATTCACCATTCTGAGGTTTGCATTTGTTTATTTCAAATGCTTCTATGTCAAATATTTCAAAGCTCCTAAAAAACTCAAAGATTGATGAATGAATTATTTTCAAGAAACATCATATTTATGGAATTGAGAGAATAAGGGCATCCGGAGATCCCAGTGAAATCGTTTGTAATTTTTCTTTTATTTTTATTTGAATTTATTGTTTCTCTTTTACAATAACAAATTGTAATTTCTTCATATTTAGCTTTTTATTTTATCTTTTATGTGTCATTTTGCTTATATCATATCTCGCGCATCAAATAAAATTTAAACTATAAAGATAAATTATCAGTAAAAATGAAATTGAAATAAAAATTAATAAATAAACAAAATATGAAAGGGAAAATGTCTAAAAGGAGCATTTGGTTTTGCATTTAAAGGTGGACCAACAAACTGTATAATGAGGTTTTATATAACCAACCAACTAAGTATTTAGTGCATGTTGTATAAAATCGGCAAGAAAAACCGCTCCAACAAAATTTTGTGTCCATATTTAAATATAAACAACTTTATTATGTTTGGTTAGTTGTTTCTTTAAAATGTTGGATATATTTATTTTTGAGCCTAACTAAGATTAGACTTTAAAATGTTTTATATATTTATTTTTGAGTTTAATTAAGATTAGACGCACCGTCATTATAAACGTAAGTGTAACTATACAGTTGTTTAATAAAAAATTATAAATTTTTAAAATTATTTTAAAATACTAAAATGATTTATGGAATATACATTGTTCATTGACGTTATAAAATTATTTTAAACTATCAATGTAACTTCTATTTTTTCTTTAATTTTTTATTACATGATAAATTTAAAAAAAAATAAACGAAAAATAAACGAAATCATATATTAAAAAACAACTTACAATGTCATCTAACAATATTTGACCAAAGACATTGTTTAAAGTATCGGTTCCTTCGCTATCGATTGAACGACAAGAGTTTGAATTGGACGACTGTTTGGTAAAAATAATAGTTGGGTGATAAGCTAACCGATAGGTTATACCTTATGATTTATTGTTAATGACGGATGGTTTATGGCTAGCGACTTATAGTAGATAAAGTTTATTGAAATGTTTGATAAAATTAACGGTTAAATTAGTTGATAAATTAAAATGACTCAAAAGACATTTACTATATAATTGTATAATTGTTTTATTTTAAATTAAACTAAATTATAAAGGGTAATAATGAATTTTAGATAAAATAATAAGGATAAAAATAGAAGAAAAATGATAAGTCAAAACGCTATTTGAAATAGCCTTCGAAAAATAAACTATAAGTTAAAAATAAATAAACTATACGCTCGTGATAAAAAACGGTTACCAAACAGGTCTTTTATTGTCATATGAACTTGTAAGCTATCAACTAAAAGCTTAAAAAGTATTTTGTCAAACAGAGCCTAAATATTAATTCTTTCTTTTTAATTATTAGTGATTATATCTGATCAGACTGGATCGTCACCGGCCTGCAACAGTTGGGCTTTGAATGAATGTTGGGTGTACCTGCAAGGTATTTCGTGCCAAAGTGAGAAGAGAGAACAATCAGAGTGCAAGTACAAGATAAGAGTGAGAATGAATGAAGTTACCTGACCCTTTAGTGAAAGAGGGTATTTATAGCCCACAACGTTGGGCTAAGATCTCCACTTTGGACTAGGTGCTTAGGCCCAAAATGGAAACTGTCAGAATTCTACGTGTGTAGTGGAGACTAGTATGTGATCTCCATCCTGGGTCAACCGCTCCAAAGTTTTAGGGGAGACGCGGTCTTCTCGGAAGCGCGTGGACTCTGTCTTGTTTGGAGGATTGAGGGTGTAGGAACCCTATGAAGAGAAGGGCCCTTGGAGAGAAGGTTCGACGGAGGTGCTCGCAGGCGGCGCCCGTTCGAGATCTGGAAGGAAATCTTGCTTGATCTGTAATCCTGCCTGAGGAGCTCATGAACTCGCCAAGTTAGACTCGGGGTGATTTATGCCCGATGATTTTCCCCTCGATTATAAGAAAATTTGAAGTAAGGTGTGGTTTTATTTATAAAACGTGGCGCACATTGGAATCATATCACTAGAATAGTAATGATCATCCATATTCAAAATGTAACGTATCTTTTGGATTTTCAATGAGGCTTTTGAGCTATTTAAACAATATACTTATTTTCAATGTCTCATTTCCAACTCTATCTGTTTTTATACCTAGTTTCAAAGTCTTTTCATTTCTTCAAAAATGGACGAAAATCTTTTGTTCGTTATCAATGAAGAGTTTGTTGATTTCAATGATTTGAAAGACAAAGGTTTTGATCCAAGGAAAACTATTTCCAAAAAAAATCGAATGGTTACTTTGACATTCTTCATGGCCCCATCTTACTAATCTCGTTAAAGAATTCTGGTAAATGCCTCCGTTGTGCCAATTGGTCATGATGCTGAGTCAATCTAGTCCTATGTCAATGGCTCTCCTATCACCATTACTCCATCACTATTTGCTTAGATAATAAACTATGAAAGAAAGGTAGTTATGTTGAACATTATAGATTCAACAATGTCTACTCAACTCGCTTTCACCTAATTTATGTCAATAGAGATAAGTCCACCAGTCCTGCTACTCTATTCCCAATTGCAAAAGTTTGGTATCAACTTCTAGTGTCAAATCTCCGCCCAGGAGAGAAACAACTGAAAACGGTAACTTGAAATAATAAATATATCTTTTACTTCCTTTCCCACAGAGTTAGAGTTAATCTTCCTCTTACCATTTTTAACTTCTTAAAGGAAATGACAATCATCTCTCGAGAGGAAATAACTTTCCTCATACCACATGGAAGATTTTTTTCTGAACTTTTTTCTTAGTTAGAGATGGCTAATAAGGATGATGTTGAAATCGAGTGGAGTCAGAAGTTTGAATATGTGGAATAGTAATCTGTTGTCCTATTTTTTTTAGTATCAATAAAATATTTATTTTTCTATTATTTCCTATTTTGGTTTATTGATATAACAAAGATTTATAGAATAAGTAATTAACAAATAAAAACATGGAACGTGGAAAGATGTCAAGTGAGATATCATTGGAAAAAAACTTTAAATGAATGAATAGGGATTTGAAGCGAGATCCCTTAAAGTTATATTCCCTTTGTTTTCCAAAAAATCGAGATAAGATGTTTACTACTTTTTATGGATAAAATATGACGCTCAGTTATAGCTATGCTCAAAAACCGAGGGAAAAGATTGTTTATTTTCTTTAAAAAAAGAAATCATGGCTGTGGACCTCCGTTTTATCGGGCCATACCTCTGTTCGGGAGAGATACGTAAACTGGCTCTTTTTTATCGCTTATGCTTTCGCATTTTTTTGAAAATTCACAGAGTCGCCACCGACCTTTTATTTTATCCAATTAAGGAAAGGTTTATAAAAGAAACAGAAAAAAGACCTTTAAGAAATTCTGGGTAAGGGGGTAGGTTATACAAAGGGAAGGTGTTAGCACCCTTTGTATCCATGGTTATCCATGGGCTCTTAAGTTTGCTTAGCTCACTTGTTTTTCGATTACTTTTCAATTGCTTTAGAATGCTCATATGTGGTTTCAAATACCTTTGTAAATTGAATTTGTAATGATCCTTGTGCGGATGTATACAAAATGTTTGTTTATCTTTCGCAAGATGTTTTGAAAAAGAACGTTAACTTTGTAATGATCTGTGTTTGGATGTATACAAAATATTGTCTTTTTGGAAAGTTTTGTTTTGAAAAACAACAGTGTATGAGAATTTTGTTTGTTTTGATTTGAGCAAGCAAACTAGGAGGTCTACCCTGAGTTGTAAGGTCTTTATCCTTATTTCCTTTAAAAATCTATCCTTTCACCGGATATAAACAAAAGGTTCGATTTTGTACTCGAAACAGTAGAATTTTGATTTTGATTTTGAAAAGAATGAGAAGGGATTACCTTAAGAGGTGCAAGTGTGATTGTGTTTGGATTCAGATATTTTATCTTTGAAGTTAGTGATCTAACGGTTCAATTTTATCTTTGACATACACGCAGTTTATATATGCGGGAAATTAAAATGCGGAAATGTAAAGTGCGGAAAGTAAATCTACGCTATTACATCGATTGTACAGGAAATGTAAACTCAGCCTATTTACATGAATTTGACATCCTATACATTTATCTAGGAATTTAAATTGCAAGGAAAATAAAAGGCATGTTTTTGGATTTTTTTATGATTTATTTTAATTATAATTAATGCATGATTAATTAAATTAAAATGAAGAAAAAAAATATGAAAATAGATTTAAACCTAGAAATTAAGTTTAAAATATGTACAAAATATTTGTCAATTAATTTTAAAACAAAACTAATTTTTTTGGAATTTTTGAAATTGATTTGAAATTGATTTAAGTTAATTAATACACAATTATACAAATAATTATACAAATAATTAAAACTTAACGAGAAAATTATTCAAAATATGTACAAAATTAGTTTATAATATATAAACAATATTTAACATAAAGAACAATTTTTTTATGATTTTTTGATTGGTTAGAATAATTAAAAAGCAAATATATAAATATATACTAATTAATTATGCAAAATATTGAAATTTTGAAGAAAAATAAAATATTTTTATTTCAGAAAATAGTATATTATTTTAGAAGTCTAAAAATATTTTTTGTGTATTTTTTGGATTTTTAAAACTATTTTTAATTAATTTTGTAAAGAAATTAAAATAGAAATAAAAATATAAAAGGATACTGATCAGGTGTGGTTGATTGGAGAGTCCATGGTATGGACTAGCGTGTCAGGGACGTAGGATGAGCTGGCAAGTGGATCAGAAGGTGATTAAATTGAGACACATGGCAAAAGCGTGGACTGCAAAGCACAGGATCAGAAGTTATTTTTAAAAAAAACGCGCGCGCTCTGGCCAATAGGGAGGAGCCACGCATCATCTTCTTCATCAGAACCACCCTTTTACACCTTGCGTTTGCAGGTGGTGTAAAAGCTCCCACCTATTACACCTGCAAAAAATAGCGAATACAAGTAAAACGTGATATAAATCTGGCGCGATGCCATGGTTGAATTCGTCTGGTTCATACGAATTCAATGGGACATGTTTGAACCTGTAATTTTGCCTAATTTGGAAAACCCTAATTTTGAGATGAAGAACCCTAAAATGGTAGTTTCGTGTATACGTGTTAAAACTTCAATTAAGTTTCCAGAAATGATCTACACATCAAACCAAACTCAAATATATGTCTACATCTTGCTAAGCATGCGTGTATGATCAAATACGAACTGATTTATGTTTGGACAAATCGTGACATGTAGTGCTCGATTTAGTGAGTTTCAAGGCTTGCAATTGATCTGGTTATGTTTAGTGATGTTCAAGGAACGTATTTGAATACTTAGTTTGTGTTTAAACAAGCTGGAATTTAAAATTCGAATTTTAAATTTCCTTCAAAATTTCAAATTGACACAAGTGTGTTTACAAGCATAGAATGGTTCTTAATTCGTGTCTCCCTTGTTACTGAAGTATTGTAGCCTATATATAAGCATTGAGTGCTTAGAATTGAAGCTAAGAATCATCTAGTTGCCTTTGTGGAATTCTTGATTTTTTTATATTAAAAACCTTTGAATTATTGACCAAGTCTTCTTCTCTTCAATGCTCTTGCCTTGCTCTTCAATTCTCTGCCGAAAATCAGAGATTCCTTGGGTGAGTCATGCTTAGATTGTAAGCTAACCATTATCCATTCATTTTTCCTTTTAATTTAATCTTAAAATAAGATAAAATTATGCAAAAAATGAATAAAAATGGTATGGGCTTAGTCTTGGTCGTGGGAGGCCCATAATATTATGGAAATGATGTTTGAACCATGAAAACTTGGCCCCATTTGGAAAAAATACATTTTTGAGCAATGTTGGTTTCATGCATTTTCCCAAAATTTAGCCAACTTCAACAAGATGTAAATCCCTCAATTTTTGTCATATGAAGGAGATCCTGCACTTTTTGGAAACCTCAAAGAGTCCTCTAACCAATGCCTTTGGTCTCATGTCAAAATGATTTTTGATGCTCCTTGTGTGTCCTTTTGAAAAAAGTGTCTTTTTGTTGACTTTGAAAATGACTTGTAATGTCTTTGGTCATATTTTTCAAATGGTGAATGCAATGACCATGGGATCAATTGCATTTGAAAGATAATTGAATTTCCTTCAAAATGAGCTTTGGTTTGAATTTTTTGGATGAAGGATGAGAGAGTTATGACCAGTCAAAGTTGAGTTGACTTTTCAGGCAAAAACCCTAATTTTGAATCTTAGGGTTTTGTTGATTTTTGATCTTTCCTTGATGAATTATGATCATCCAATGATCAAATGATGAATCCTTTGAAAAAATATGGACTTTGACAAAAAATTTCATTTTTGACTGTCTGTTGACTTTTTGGTCAAACGGGTCGTCTGTTGACTGTTTGAGCTGCTGACGGTGCGTCTGAGTAAATTGAAGTTTGAAAATTTGTATGATGGTACTTTGAGATATATGGATGTGCATGGAATCCATTTGAGCTCTCAAAAACTTGTTTCTCCTGTAAAAACAAGAAAACCCTAGTCAGGGACTATTTATGTAGGAGACAGTTAAACGTACCTGATTTTTGTGGAGTGTTGAGTCTCTGCTAATCGCGTGATATTCAGAAGACTTCTAGAACAAAAATCTTGGAATTTTGAATTGTGAAAGATTGATTTGATTGATGGTACAAAACACTGAGAATTGTACTGCCAGCAGTTTGGCTGTCAACTGACTGTTCAGGTATTGACGTAGCAGTTAGAGTGAAAATCAACAGTCAAAGCTAATTTTCTTTTTTGTTGTTTTTGTTTTTGTTTTATGTGAAAAATGAAAGTTTATTTACATGACTTGTTAGAAAAACACAGACATAATAAATAACTAATATTTACTGTATGCGGGCAAAATTACCGATAATAACCCTGAAAATCATTTAATGCACAGAAAAATGAATATTTGACTGGCAGAAAACACATAAAATATTATCTGAGTAATTAAGCAATATTATGACAAATAGTACAACATTTAATACTGACAGTACAAATATTACATACTATATTGAACAGTACGAATAAACGGTACATTTAAGAAATAAGAAATACGGCAAATTTTAAAAATGACGATTGATAACCCATGCTACAAATAGTAACATGTAGATGATTGGGAGCATAAGCATCCCAGGTCCACAGTGTTCCGGGCTATGTAGACAGAAGAAAGACATGATCACCGTAGCAATGGTGATGACCATAAGAAGACATGTTTCCCACCGCTTCGCCATTTTGTCGGGGAAGAAGAAAGGATGGATTTATGAAGTAGAAATTTGAGAGATGAATTAGAATTTGATGTGAGATTTTTATGAAAAAATGAGAGGTATTTATAGAGTGGAAAGAAGGATAGAGACGTTGGGGAATGATGTGATTCCGTACAAAAAGGAAAATTTGAGTGGAAGTAAGATTTGAAAGAAAGTGTATGATAGTGTTGGGAAAAAGAGAGATGTAGAGAATAAAGTTAGGATTTGATTTTTTGAAAAAGAGATTTGAAAAGATTTTTGAAAATAATGGAATATAGTACAAAAATTAGTGGGAAACAAAAGATAATAATAATCTACTTGTTACCAGTACAGTCTGAGTTTCTTGATTCTGCGCCTGCAAAAAGATTTAACTCTGTACCAATTGTGTCAGTACTATTTATCTGTAAATAAATAAATAGCATGTGTGAAGTAATAAACAGTATTTGGCGTTTGCGTAAGAATAAATTCAACTGCAAGCCAAATTACTGTATAAGAAAAATTCTAAAAACTAAGTATTTCATATGTCAGGATATTTGAAATAAAAATCCATGATTATATGAGACTCTTAATTTTCAGATTGGAGTTTTCTTGAAAAAAGATGCGGGCAAATTTTGGGGTATAACAGTTGCCCCTATTCAATCTTCTTAAACCTGAAGAGATTGTCTGAAATCTGAAGGTAGAAGATGATTGAATATTTAGATGCCCTGAAAATTTGCACTTACCTTGATCAGAAGAGATGTTGGAAGTTGCATTTGAATGTCGTCTGCGAAATGTTGTTGGCAGATTGAAACATTACCTGAGATGGGCTTTCAGATGCCACCTGGTGAATGGGTTGATGGTTTGTTCATCAGAATGAATCCATTGATTATATCTTGATGAAGGATTTGAAAGTCTTTGTGTTGACTGTTTCGGAACCGTCCAAGGTTACCGCTTTAAGTCTAGGAGGATAATCGTTACGGAACTTGTCCAAAGTTTTTCCATTTTAGATTTTGGAAGTTGATCATTGTGGAACCGTCTGAGGTATCGCTTTAGATCTGTGATGTTAGATCATTCTGGAACCGTCTGAGGTATCGCTTTAGATCTGCAATGTTAGATCGTTCTGGAACCGTCTGAGGTATCTCTTTAGATCTGCAATGTTAGATCGTTCTGGAACCGTCTGAGGTATCGCTTTAGATCTGCAATGTTAGATCGTTCTGGAACCGTCTGAGGTATCGCTTTAGATCTTCGATGTTAGATCGTTCTGGAACCGTATGAGGTATCGACTTTAGATCTTCGATGCTAGATCGTTCTGGAACCGTCTGAGGTATCAACTTTAGATCTTCGATGTTAGATCGTTCTGGAACCGTCTGAGGTATCAACTTTAGATCTGCGATGTTAGATCGTTCTGGAACCGTCTGTGGTATCGACTTTAGATCTGTGATGTTTGTTTTTGAGTTGATAAGTGATCAGAATGAATCTTCGGCTTGATTATATCTGAGAGAACCGTTCATGGAATTCAGGTGAACACTGCATGTGATTGAGAACATCTTTGTTGAAGATATCCGTCTACCTGAAAAATCAAGTTAGTGATATGCAATATGCATGCAATGTGAGATATTCTCGAGCTAAAGGAGAAATAGGCATGTTATGTTATGTATGAATATGCGCATGATGCATGATGTATGATGTATGATGTACGAATGTGAATATGAATGTGTGATATATGAATGTGATGTCAAGCTTCTTTTTGGGAAAATAAATTTCCGTCAGTCATCTGGATATGACTATATTGTGATTGTTGATGATCTTTTGTCTTGTTTGAGTATCCTCGGCTGGGGAAATTCTTTGAGAATCATGGTACTCTGTTGAAGGATCTTTGACTATCACTTGGGAATGAAAGGTAGCTGGAAGTTCTGATGCCCTTTCAAATGGGAATGAGGAAGATGCATAATCCTCCGATGCACTATCTGACCAAGTCCGGGTGCGGGGATCACACCTTCTGAAGATAGTAATCTGGAACAACCCTGCTGGGGGATAAGACTTCTTTTGAAGAGAAAATCTTTTTGAGGAATTTGCTGAGAAATGCGCTTCTCTTGGGGATTTCCTTCTGATGGAATGATGTCCAGATAATTGGGACATTTCCTGAATGCTATTCCTGTTTTTCCTGGTAAACATCAATCATATTCAAATGCACATGTTCATTCAAAATTATCATTGGGACGTTTACGTATTTAAAAACAGAAAAAGTGAAAAATAGTGATTTTTGAGCCTAAGCTGCATTGATTTTTGAAAAAGAGCCATGATAGGCTGATTAGCACAGGGAGACAACAATTCTAGAAGTAGGAAACTGTCATAAAGTTTTGGAAAGTATTTATAAAGATAAATAGCTATGTGAAAATGATCCAGTCAAGTTTCAACTCTACTATTGCCAATCTGTCTTCGAGCATCTCATCCCTCACTTGTTGGAAGAAAGTGATTGGACTGATCGGTGTCTTTGAGGTGTTGAATCTTGACGGTTAGTAGGCAGCTGAACGGAACATAGTTGTATGCTTCATTCCCTAACTTTTGCCTAGGCTGCCCTTTCAGGTTTTCAGCCTACCGGGATAGTATTTGTTTAGTCTCTAATTTTTGCCTGGACCGCCCTTTCGGGTTTTCAATCCACCGAGACGCTCATTTTTTGCCTAAGTTGCCCTTTCAGGTTTTCAACTTAGCGAGCTGTTTTTTTCTTTTTAAGCGAAGTATTTTTTGACTATGTCAGCATTCACAGGGTGTGGGAAATCCTCGCCATCCATGGTGGTAAGCAACATGGCGCCGCCGGAGAATATTTTCTTGATTATGAATGGTCCCTCGTAGGTGGGAGTCCATTTGCCTCTGGGATCACCTTGTGGTAAGATGATGCGTTTGATAACCAAGCCACCAGTTTGGTATGCTTGACTTTTGACTTTTTTGTTGAAGGCTTTGATCATACGCTTTTGGTATAGCTGACCATGACAAATAGCGGCGAGCCTTTTCTCATCAATCAAGTTTATCTGGTCCAACCGTGTTTGAATCCAATCGTCTTCGTCTAGATTGGCTTCTTTCATAATCCTTAGGGAAGGAATCTGAATTTCAATTGGAAGAACTGCCTCCATACCATAGACTAAGGAGAATGGAGTTGCCCCTGTTGAAGTACGCGCAGATGTGCGATAACCATGAAGAGCAAAAGGCAACATCTCATGCCAGTCTTTGTAGGTTACTGTCATTTTTTGCATGATTTTCTTGATGTTCTTGTTGGCAGCTTCCACCGCGCCGTTCATCTTTGGTCGATATGGAGAAGAATTATGATGTTTGATCTTGAACTGTGTGCAAAGTTCAGTAATCATTCTGTTGTTTAGATTTGTGCCATTGTCCGTGATAATCCGTTCAGGGATGCCGTACCGACAAATGAGATTGTATTTGATGAACCGGGCCACCACATTCTTGGTAACAGAAGCAAATGAAGCTGCTTCTACCCACTTTGTGAAGTAGTCAATAGCGACCAGGATAAAGCGATGTCCGTTGGAGGCAGTAGGTTTGATTTCTCCAATCATATCAATACCCCACATTGCAAAAGGCCAAGGAGCCGTCAGGACGCTTAATGGAACTGGAGGTACATGTACTTTGTCAGCGTATATCTGGCATTTGTGACATGTTCGGGAGTGATGATGGCAGTCTGTTTCCATGGTAGACCAGTAATAACCTGCTCTAAGGATCTTTTTAGCCATTGTATGTCCACTGGAATGAGTATCGAAGGTACCATTGTGTATTTCTTCCATGATCTGTTCTGCTTCCTTCTTGTTTACACAGCGAAGTAAAGTCGAGTCATGGTTGCGTTTGTATAAGGTTCCATTGCTTAGAAAGAATTTGGCAGCAAATCTCCTTAGAAACTTTCTGTCGTTAATGGATGCCCCTTCAGGGTACTCCTGAGCTTCGAGATATCTTTTTACTTCATGGAACCATGGTTTTTCCTCGGTTCCCTCGGTATTGATCTCATTGCAATAGGATGGTTCATCTTGCCTGTAAATGGTGATCATAGGCGCCTCGTTGTCCCACCTCAATTTGAACATGGATGACATGGTAGCTAAAGCATCAGCTAGTTGATTTTCCTCGCGTGGGATGTGTTCGAAAGTGATTTCTTCGAAGTAAGGAATCAAACTCAGCACATATTCTTTGTAAGGAATTAGATTCGGGTGCTTCGTGTCCCATTCCCCTTTGACTTGGTAGATTACCAAGGCCGAGTCTCCGTAGACTTCCAGGAATTTGATTCCTAGATCGATTGCAGCTTTAAGACCCAGAATACATGCTTCGTATTCGGCTATATTGTTAGTGCAATTGAAGCATAACCTGGCAGCGAATGGCGTATGACCTCCTGCGGGGGAAATGATCACAGCTCCGATGCCATTGCCAAGTGCATTAGAAGCTCCGTCAAAAACCATAGTCCAACGGGATCCTGACTCGGGTCCTTCTTCTGGTCCTGGTTGTTTGTAGTCATTGACTAGCATAATGTCTTCGTCTGGGAAGTCAAAGTTCAATGCTTGATAATCATCCACTGCTTGATGAGCCAGATGATCAGCTACCACACTTCCTTTGATTGCTTTTTGTGAAGTGTATTGAATGTCATATTTTGTTAAGATCATTTGCCATCTCGCTATTCTTCCAGAGAGAGCAGGTTTTTCGAACACGTATTTGATGGGATCCATTTTGGAGATTAGGAAAGTGGTGTGATTTAGCATGTACTGTCTTAGTCGGCGAGCCGCCCAAGCTAAGGCACAACAAGTTTTTTCGAGTAGTGAGTATCTTGTTTCACAATCGGTAAACTTTTTGCTAAGATAGTAGATTGCGTGCTCCTTTCGGCCGGATTCGTCATGTTGCCCTAATACACACCCCATTGAGTCTTCTAACACAGTTAGGTACATTATCAGAGGTCTGCCTTCCACAGGTGGCAACAAGATTGGAGGTTTTTGGAGATATTCTTTGATTTTGTCAAAGGCTAACTGGCATTTGTCATTCCACCTTTCCACTTGATCTTTCTTCAACAGTTTGAAGATCGGCACACAAGTAGTAGTCATGTGGGCAATAAATCGGGCGATGTAATTTAGACGTCCCAAGAATCCTCTGACTTGTTTCTCGGTACGAGGTATAGGCATTTCTTGAATGGCTTTAACCTTGGCGGGATCAACCTCAATACCTTTGCTGCTGACGATGAAACCTAAGAGTTTGCCGGATCTTACTCCAAAGGTACACTTATTTGGGTTCAGTCGCAACTTGTATTTCTTGAGTCTGTCAAACAACTTGTGTAAATGACCTAGATGTTCTTCCTCGGTGTTGGATTTTGCAATCATGTCATCGACATACACCTCTATTTCTTGATGAATCATATCATGAAATAGCGCTACCATTGCACGTTGATAGGTTGCTCCTGCGTTTTTTAGACCAAAGGGCATTACTTTGTAACAAAAGGTTCCCCAGGGTGTTGTGAAGGTGGTTTTTTCCATGTCTTCGGGTGCCATCTTGATTTGATTGTACCCTGAGAATCCGTCCATAAAGGAGAATACCTTGCATTGTGCGGTATTGTCAACCAGTACATCGATGTGTGGTAAAGGGAAATAATCTTTGGGGCTTGCCCGGTTCAGATCTCTGTAGTCCACGCACATTCTGATTTTCCCGTCTTTTTTAGGTACAGGCACGATGTTAGCTATCCAAGGTGGATAACTTACAACTTTTAGGAATCCGGCATTGAACTGTTTTTCAACCTCGTCTTTGATCTTTTTTGACATATCAGGCCTACTCCTTTGTAGTTTCTGTTTGACTGGAGTGCTACCTTCTTTGATTGGCAGGCGATGAACTACAATGTCCGTGTCAAGGCCTGGCATATCTTCATAGGACCAGGCGAATATCTCGACGTAGTCTCGCAGCATTTGAATCAGTCTTTGCTTGATGCTGTGTTCTAAATCAGCCCCTATTTTGACTTCTTTCTTTTCTTCGTTGCTGCCCAAGTTGATGACCTCAATTGGCTCCTCGTGAGGCTGTATGGCCTTGTCTTCTTGTTCTAGCAGCCTTGCAATTTCTCTTGGCACTTCACAATCTTCCTCACTTTCGTCCTCAGTTTGGTAGATCGGACTTTCAAAGTCATGACGGGCAATAGCAGAATCGTTGTTGACTGGATCTAGAGTGTATGTGAATTTGCATGTTAGTTATGTGAGTGTGTGTGAAAAAAAACATAGCTATTTGAAAGCGAAGAAAGAAAGAAAAAGGATCACAAAATTTTAAATATGCAAGCGTCCCATGATTTTATTGAATGCACATGATCATGATATGATAAGCCCTTATAGAAGGATCAGTGTGCTAAGGCACACGACTTTCAAGCTCATGGTTCGATTGTTCAGGAACCATTTTTATCTTTGCACATTATACACAAAGAAAACAGGAAATGGCATTTACTCCTGGTCAAAGGAGATCACATCCTCAGCTTTCCAGTTGTTCAATCCACTGTTGTGAGCAGGGAGTATCCCGCTGTTCCAGTTGCAGTTGTCTTCTTCATCTTCCACAGTATTGATTTCATTAGTGGAAAAATAAGTCGGTGATCCTTCGGGATAAGGGATATACTCTGCTGGATACGAGAGCCCAGGCTGAGATATCTCTGTTGGCTGAGCGAGATGCTCGATAAGGCCGTCCCATGCAGTCGGGATGAGGTTTTGAATAGAGACTTGTGCATCCTGATGAGGAGTGTATGCTGACAGAAAGCAACCCTCGTTATTTGGTATTTCCCTTGCTTCTTCAAAAGCGAAATTGTCATCGTAATGTTCATCCCATCCAGTTGGGACAATGTCCTTGATAGCAATTTGTGAGCTCGGAGGAGCGGAATATTTCACCCTATAGTCATATTTGCCGTTGGGTTCTCCTAGCGTGTCCCATACTTCTTTGGGTGGATTTTGATATTGCTCAGTGACAGGACTTGTGAAACTTTCGTCATTTTTAATTTGATCACCCCATCCAGTCGGGATAAGGTCTTCCATAGCAATATAAGAATTCTGAGGTGCGGCATACTGATAATTATACCCGCCACTTGGTTCTCCCACAGCATCCCACATTCCCATGGAAATGGGTGGAATCTCATATGGATATGGCTGAATGATATGGTTCAAGAGCACTCCTTCATCTTCAATAGCGTTTACTTCTTGGCTGACGAAGTGTAACATTAATCCTCCAGAACGAGGACCTTGATCATTCTTTTGATCTTCACTATCATAGCCCAGGCCTAGTTTGTCAGACTTGTAGGGTATATCGGGAAGCTGTCCCCATACTGTGCAATCACCCTGTTCAATCATGGCTTTGGCATCTTTGAGAGAAGCCATAGTTGTAGTTGGAGTAGCAGGAATATGCTTGGTGGTAGAGACATCTGGGGAGACCACCTCAAATGATTGGCATGGAGTTTCGATGAATTCGTCCTCCAACTTAACATATTTGGAATTGCTTAGGTGACTAACCACATATTCCTCTTCGCCATAGACTGTGACAATCTTTCCTTTTACTGGATATTTTAACTTCTGATGCAGGGTAGAAGTTACAGCGTTTGCCCCATGTATCCAAGGGCGTCCAAGTAAACAGGAGTAGGCTGGGTGAATTTCCATTACGTAAAAGATAGAATCGAAGATTTGAGAACCCACTCTGATTGGGAGATTCACTTTTCCGTATACCGTTCTGGTTGACCCGTCAAAGGCTCTTACCACAACATCACTTGGTTGTAACACAATTCCTTCGAAGTCAAGCTTTTCTAGTATTGTTTTCGGTAACACGTTCAAAGAAGAACCGTTATCTACTAGCACATGAGATAGAGTGGTGCCATTACATTCAATGGAGATATGTAGGGCTTTGTTGTGATTTTTTCCAGCAGGGGTTAGATCCACATCAGAGAAACCGAGACCATTGTTCACGGTTAGATTGGCAACACAATTCTCGAATTGGTCGACTGAGATCTCTTGAGGCACATGCGCAGCTTTAAGGAACTTCATCAGAGCTTTGGCATGAGCTTCTGAATATTTTAGCAGAGATAGCATTGAGATTTTTGAAGCGGTGTGCCCCAGTTGCTCAACAATATTGTAATCACTTTTGCAGATGATTTTCAATATTTCCTCCATTTCTTGCTTTGATGGATCCTCAGCAGTGATCTCCACCGGGGTTTGAACTTGTTCAACTTGTGGCTCTTTGCCTCAAGCGTTGTTATCTTGATTAGGAACTGGGACTCGGACTGGACCAGCAGCAATATTTGGAGAAATTTCTGGTGAAAAGATTCTTCCACTTCTCGTGATCTTGCTGGTACCCACAATATTACCCACAGCTGGAGTGGTTAACTTTGCGGCCTCTTCAGTCGAGGTACTCTACTTAACTCCATGAACATAAACATTAGTGTCGTATCCCCATGGGACAGCTTTGTCTGAGGAGTATGGAAATGGAGTTGGACTAGCAATGACTATTGATGCCACTTTGAGTGTAGCAGAAATTTTGAATGGAGCCTTGGCAGAGATTTTGAATGGTAAGCTGGAGATCACTGAGGCATCCTCTATTCTTATCCCGTTTGCAAAGACTTCGCACACCACGTCCATAGAAGGGAGCCTCTCAAACATAATGATACGGCGATCCGTCCACTTTTGAATTCCCATCCTCAGATTTTCACAACCATTGGGCAGGTATGAGCAATAAAAGCAATCGGGGTCACATCCTGGGAAGTAACCAGCTCGGATTAGCTTTCCTTTGACTTCGCAGAGTGGAGTTGATAATTCGTTCACATCATAGATGTAAACAGTGTCCAGGATAGCGTTAACAGTTTTGTCATGCTTTGGCATAGGTGCAGTGATGACATTTGGAGTTTCTGGAGGATCGAACTCAATTTCCCCAGCATCTATCATATCTTGTATTTTATTTTTCAAGGCCCAGCAGTGATCTGCGTCATGTCCTGGACAGTTTGAGTGATAGGCACATGTCGTATCAGGGCGATAATTCGGAGAGGAAGTGTTGACATTCTTTGGAGGACCTTTTAATGTGATCAGATCTGCTTTTAGCAAGTGCTGCAATGCCTGAGAGATTGGCATGTTGATTCTGGCGAAATTTCTTCTTGGTGCATCTGGTCGATGCGTATATTTTGGCTGTTGATCTTTTTGAGGTGCAGATGCGGAGATCAGAACTGCCCCTACAGATTGAAGCTGCTCACTTTTGCGACTTTTCTGAATTTGTGTTGCATTGACCTCATTTCTCCCGCTGATGGGCCTTTTTGTAGTACCAGAGGAGGAACCTATTTGAATTTTTCCATTTTGAATGCCACTTTCGACACGTTCTCCGGTCAGTATCAGGTCAGTGAAACCTGATGATGAGCTTCCCAGCAAATGGCTATAGAAAGGGCCAGTTAAAGTGCCCATGAACATGTCGACTAGTTCGCGATCAGATAAGGATGGTTGAACCCTTCCAGCCATATCTCTCCACTTTTGTGCATATCCTTTGAAACTTTCTTTTGGTCCCATAGACATGCCCCTTAGTTGAGTACGGGTTGGCGCAAGATCAGCATTGTATTGGTACTGTTTGTAAAAAGCAGCAGCTAATTCTTCCCAGGTATGAACCTTGGTATTTTCCAGCTGGTAGTACCACTCGAGTTGTGTACCCGACAGACTTTCTTGGAAGAAGTGAATCCACAATTTGTTATCTGTTGTATGAGGTTGTATCTTCCTCACATAGGATCTCAGATGTAGTTTCGAGCAAGAAACTCCATCATATTTTGCAAAGACATGAACTTTGAATTTTGGAGGGATAACAACATCCGAGATGAGCCCCAGATCATTGAAATCTAAGCCAGGTATTTTTTGTATCTCCATAGCTTTCATACGGTCTTCCAGCTGTTGGTATTTGTCATCATCCGGTTCGTCCCCAGAATGATCATCTTCTTCATTTGAAGTGAGAGAGGGTTTAGCAGAACCCTGGTTGCTTTGATTGTCTTCTTGTTCACCATCACCGACTGTTTCAGGGATCGGTGGCTTTTTGAACTTTTTGACTGGGATTTTGATCTTCCTTTTCAGGTGACTCAAGCCTACAGATCCTTTGGGCTTCTTTTTCTTCTTGATTATCAGGGCTTTCAGTTCTTGTTGCCCCTTTGCCAGTTCCAGAATTGCTACTTGAACTTGGGCGTTCTGTTCTTCGAGATTCTTGATGCTTGTCTCAGATTCCATCTCTTCTGACTGAAATAAACAGCGAGGAGATGAGAAATTCGTCATGAGAACCTGTTATGTAATGTGTATGACTGAATGCCATGTGCATGCAATGTATGTGAATGCAATGTATGTGAATGCAATGTATGAAATGTATATGCAATGCATGAAGTGAAATGTGTGTGCAATGTTTTCAAGGATCTTAGAGTTTAGATTTGTTAAAGAAGAAACAAACGTTAGTTAATCAATTTATTCTCTTTTTTTCTTTGCCTCATTTGGGCTTACAAGACAGAAATAAAATAAATGATCCTTCAGGTCTCCCGTGGACGCTTTCTCTTTGCCCCTAGGAATGTGTTGATCTGTTGTTCTTCTTGAAGCTGTCCGGTGAGCTCCAATATCCTTCTCTCATAGTCTTGACAGTGTGCTTTGAAAGTGTCTCTTTCCTCTTTGAGTTGAACCCAATATTTTTGCAACTCTTCTAGGTCAGTTGGCATATCCGGGTGTAGAATAACTTGAGGTTCGTATCCTTCGACCTCTGGCTCAATGGTCACAGGTAGAACAGCGGGATATGGCATAAGGAGTTTCTGAGCATGAGTGCGGACCCATCTGAGGTAAGGTTCCATAGGGATAGAATTCCATTGCCCCAGAGTTTTGCTTTCTATTCTATAGACACTGTCTCATGCATGTATGAACCTTCGTCGGTGTCTATGAGAATCACTCTCGTAATCAAACACAATGCCACGGATAATCATGTCATGAGGACCGTTGCTCCTTGCATATCCGAATTGGCGTAGAGCTAAAGAGGGATTGTAAGTGATGCCTCCTTTGATGCCAAGGAGTGGCACATTAGGGTACTCTCCACAATGATCAATGATAGTAATGTCTCTTTGAAAGAAGTTGTTCCACCGGATATCTGAATGAGACAAAGACATAATCCTGCGAGACCATTGCATTCTTTGTTCATTTCTCAACACTCGCCGGGGAAGATGAAATGTAAACCACCTAGCCAGTAGTGGTATACAGCACATGAGAGTTCCTCGTTTCTTCATGGTACGAGTGTGTAGAGAATGTAGAATGTCTCCCAGCAATGTTGGTACCGGGTTACGGATTAGGAAAAGGTTGATGATGTGTACACTTATGAACTGGTCGGGATTAGGGAATAAAACCAACCCATAGATCAAAAGGGCCATAACCTCCTCAAAAGCTGGATAACTTTTGTTTTCTAGCAGTAGTCGAGCCTTTTCCAATAAGAACTTGGCAAGCAAACCCTTAACTCCACTCTTTGTTTCCCAATTGGACTTGATTTCTGATTTTCGCAGATGTAAAGCAGCAGCAATGACTTCAGGTTCTGGAATCCTTTCTAAACCAGTGAAAGGTAATTGATTTCGAACAGGCAATCCAATTAGTTCAGAGAATTCTTCCAAAGTGGGTACCAACTGGTAATCAGGAAAGGTAAAGCAATGATGTTCAGGGTCAAAGAACTGGAACAGGACTCGTATCATGTCTTCTTCAAATTTTGAGGTAACCAAATGAAGTAGGTGACCATGCCTTTCGGTGAATTGAACATTCCTGGGGAATTCTGACACTAAGTCTTTTAGTTCAGATGGTACCGTTGAGATGTTGATTCGAATGTAATCTCTGGTGGCGGGAGCCATTACCTGCAAAAACAAAGGTAAACTCTTCGATCCTTGAAGTGTTTTGTGAGAAAATGATATGCTTATGATGCAAACATGTGGCACACAAAAACAAATCAAACAATAGCCTTAGGTTTAAAGGCTTGCATGGAGCTGATAGGTGATACCCTCCCCACTGAAGTTGAGTTGGTTAAAACCTGTCCTAGAATAGTATTCGGGTTCTATGATCCTTGGAAGTAACATCTTAATACGTCGCTCGAGCGGCCGATCAAAATATTCCTCGAGGATAACTAACTTCGATCAATTTCAAAGCTAGCCACTTAATAGGCCACAAGTCAAGTTCAACTAAAAAAGGTTCTAAGACAAATTAGTGTTTGATGACATTTCGGAAGCCTAATATACTCCTTGATCGTTTTCAAGGGACATCAGTATAAACCAAAGTATCGCACTAACGATGACTACCAGATCAACCGCATCGGTACATGCCGTACAGTTTCCTTGGTCTATTGTCATATACTTAAGGTATCTCGAGATTCGGGTTAGAATCTTTCACACAAGCAAAATACCCAAACAAACCTTTGAAAAATAGAGTAATCAAGTCAAACAATTGAAAACATCGAAGTGGTCTATTCTCTTAAGGTAACCCCTTTTGAAAACATTTTGTTTTTTGAAAGTATCTCCCCAGCAGAGTCGCCAGTTCTGTGGACCTCCGTTTTATCGGGCCATACCTCTGTTCGGGAGAGATACGTGAACTGACTCTTTTTTATCGCTTATGCTTTCGCATTTTTTTGAAAATTCACAGAGTCGCCACCGACCTTTTATTTTATCCAATTAAGGAAAGGTTTATAAAAGAAACAGAAAAAAGACCTTTAAGAAATTCTGGGTAAGGGGGTAGGTTATACAAAGGGAAGGTGTTAGCACCCTTTGTATCCATGGTTATCCATGGGCTCTTAAGTTTGCTTAGCTCACTTGTTTTTCGATTACTTTTCAATTGCTTTAGAATGCTCATATGTGGTTTCAAATACCTTTGTAAATTGAATTTGTAATGATCCTTGTGCGGATGTATACAAAATGTTTGTTTATCTTTCGCAAGATGTTTTGAAAAAGAACGTTAACTTTGTAATGATCCGTGTTTGGATGTATACAAAATATTGTCTTTTTGGAAAGTTTTGTTTTGAAAAACAACAGTGTATGAGAATTTTGTTTGTTTTGATTTGAGCAAGCAAACTAGGAGGTCTACCCTGAGTTGTAAGGTCTTTATCCTTATTTCCTTTAAAAATCTATCCTTTCACCGGATATAACCAAAAGGTTCGATTTTGTACTCGAAACAGTAGAATTTTGATTTTGATTTTGAAAAGAATGAGAAGGGATTACCTTAAGAGGTGCAAGTGTGATTGTGTTTGGATTCAGATATTTTATCTTTGAAGTTAGTGATCTAACGGTTCAATTTTATCTTTGACATACACGCAGTTTATATATGCGGGAAATTAAAATGCGGAAATGTAAAGTGCGGAAAGTAAATCTACGCTATTACATCGATTGTGCAGGAAATGTAAACTAAGCCTATTTACATGAATTTGACATCCTATACATTTATCTAGGAATTTAAATTGCAAGGAAAATAAAAGGCATGTTTTTGAATTTTTTTATGATTTATTTTAATTATAATTAATGCATGATTAATTAAATTAAAATGAAGAAAAAAAAGAAGATGAAAATAGATTTAAACCTAGAAATTAAGTTTAAAATATGTACAAAATATTTGTCAATTAATTTTAAAACAAAACTAATTTTTTTGGAATTTTTGAAATTGATTTGAAATTGATTTAAGTTAATTAATACACAATTATACAAATAATTATACAAATAATTAAAACTTAAAGAGAAAATTATTCAAAATATGTACAAAATTAGTTTATAATATATAAACAATATTTAACATAAAGAACAATTTTTTTATGATTTTTTGATTGGTTAGAATAATTAAAAAGCAAATATATAAATATATACTAATTAATTATGCAAAATATTGAAATTTTGAAGAAAAATAAAATATTTTTATTTCAGAAAATAATATATTATTTTAGAAGTCTAAAAATATTTTTTGTGTATTTTTTGGATTTTTAAAACTATTTTTAATTAATTTTGTAAAGAAATTAAAATAAAAATAAAAATATAAAAGGATACTGATCAGGTGTGGTTGATTGGAGAGTCCATGGTATGGACTAGCGTGTCAGGGACGTAGGATGAGCTGGCAAGTGGATCAGAAGGTGATTAAATTGAGACACATGACAAAAGCGTGGACTGCAAAGCACAGGATCAGAAGTTATTTTTAAAAAAAACGCGCGCGCTCTGGCCAATAGGGAGGAGCCACGCATCATCTTCTTCTTCAGAACCACCCTTTTACACCTTGCGTTTGCAGGTGGTGTAAAAGCTCTCACCTATTACACCTGCAAAAAATAGCGAATACAAGTAAAACGTGATATAAATCTGGCGCGATGCCATGGTTGAATTCGTCTGGTTCATACGAATTCAATGGGACATGTTTGAACCTGTAATTTTGCCTAATTTGGAAAACCCTAATTTTGAGATGAAGAACCCTAAAATGGTAGTTTCGTGTATACGTGTTAAAACTTCAATTAAGTTTCCAGAAATGATCTACACATCAAACCAAACTCAAATATATGTCTACATCTTGCTAAGCATGCGTGTATGATCAAATACGAACTGATTTATGTTTGGACAAATCGTGACCTGTAGTGCTCGATTTAGTGAGTTTCAAGGCTTGCAATTGATCTGGTTATGTTTAGTGATGTTCAAGGAACGTATTTGAATACTTAGTTTGTGTTTAAACAAGCTGGAATTTAAAATTCGAATTTTAAATTTCCTTCAAAATTTCAAATTGACACAAGTGTGTTTACAAGCATAGAATGGTTCTTAATTCGGGTCTCCCTTGTTACTGAAGTATTGTAGCCTATATATAAGCATTGAGTGCTTAGAATTGAAGCTAAGAAGCATCTAGTTGCCTTTGTGGAATTCTTGATTTTTTTTATATTAAAAACCTTTGAATTATTGACCAAGTCTTCTTCTCTTCAATGCTCTTGCCTTGCTCTTCAATTCTCTGCCGAAAATCAGAGATTCCTTGGGTGAGTCATGCTTAGATTGTAAGCTAACCATTATCCATTCATTTTTCCTTTTAATTTAATCTTAAAATAAGATAAAATTATGCAAAAAATGAATAAAAATGGTATGGGCTTAGTCTTGGTCGTGGGAGGCCCATAATATTATGGAAATGATGTTTGAACCATGAAAATTTGGCCCCATTTGGAAAAAATACATTTTTGAGCAATGTTGGTTTCATGCATTTTCCCAAAATTTAGCCAACTTCAACAAGATGTAAATCCCTCAATTTTTTTCATATGAAGGAGATCCTGCACTTTTTGGAAACCTCAAAGAGTCCTCTAACCAATGCCTTTGGTCTCATGTCAAAATGATTTTTGATGCTCCTTGTGTGTCCTTTTGAAAAAAGTGTCTTTTTGTTGACTTTGAAAATGACCTGTAATGTCTTTGGTCATATTTTTCAAATGGTGAATGCAATGACCATGGGATCAATTGCATTTGAAAGATAATTGAATTTCCTTCAAAATGAGCTTTGGTTTGAATTTTTTGGATGAAGGATGAGAGAGTTATGACCAGTCAAAGTTGAGTTGACTTTTCAGGCAAAAACCCTAATTTTGAATCTTAGGGTTTTGTTGATTTTTGATCTTTCCTTGATGAATTATGATCATCCAATGATCAAATGATGAATCCTTTGACAAAATATGGACTTTGACAAAAAAATTTCATTTTTGACTGTCTGTTGACTTTTTGGTCAAACGGGTCGTCTGTTGACTGTTTGAGCTGCTGACGGTGCGTCTGAGTAAATTGAAGTTTGAAAATTTGTATGATGGTACTTTGAGATATATGGATGTGCATGGAATCCATTTGAGCTCTCAAAAACTTGTTTCTCCTGTAAAAACAAGAAAACCCTAGTCAGGGACTGTTTATGTAGGAGACAGTTAAACGTACCTGATTTTTGTGCAGTGTTGAGTCTCTGCTAATCGCGTGATATTCAGAAGACTTCTAGAACAAAAATCTTGGAATTTTGAATTGTGAAAGATTGATTTGATTGATGGTACAAAACACTGAGAATTGTACTGCCAGCAGTTTGGCTGTCAACTGACTGTTCAGGTATTGACGTAGCAGTTAGAGTGAAAATCAACAGTCAAAGCTAATTTTCTTTTTTGTTGTTTTTGTTTTTGTTTTATGTGAAAAATGAAAGTTTATTTACATGACTTGTTAGAAAAACACAGACATAATAAATAACTAATATTTACTGTATGCGGGCAAAATTACCGATAATAACCCTGAAAATCATTTAATGCACAGAAAAATGAATATTTGACTGGCAGAAAACACATAAAATATTATCTGAGTAATTAAGAAATATTATGACAAATAGTACAACATTTAATACTGACAGTACAAATATTACATACTATATTGAACAGTATGAATAAACGGTACATTTAAGAAATAAGAAATACGGCAAATTTTAAAAATGACGATTGATAACCCATGCTACAAATAGTAACATGTAGATGATTGGGAGCATAAGCATCCCAGGTCCACAGTGTTCCGGGCTATGTAGACAGAAGAAAGACATGATCACCGTAGCAATGGTGATGACCATAAGAAGACATGTTTCCCACCGCTTCGCCATTTTGTCGGGGAAGAAGAAAGGATGGATTTATGAAGTAGAAATTTGAGAGATGAATTAGAATTTGATGTGAGATTTTTATGAAAAAATGAGAGGTATTTATAGAGTGGAAAGAAGGATAGAGACGTTGGGGAATGATGTGATTCCGTACAAAAAGGAAAATTTGAGTGGAAGTAAGATTTGAAAGAAAGTGTATGATAGTGTTGGGAAAAAGAGAGATGTAGAGAATAAAGTTAGGATTTGATTTTTTGAAAAAGAGATTTGAAAAGATTTTTGAAAATAATGGAATATAGTACAAAAATTAGTGGGAAACAAAAGATAATAATAATCTACTTGTTACCAGTACAGTCTGAGTTTCTTGATTCTGCGCCTGCAAAAAGATTTAACTCTGTACCAATTGTGTCAGTACTATTTATCTGTAAATAAATAAATAGCATGTGTGAAGTAATAAACAGTATTTGGCGTTTGCGTAAGAATAAATTCAACTGCAAGCCAAATTACTGTATAAGAAAAATTCTAAAAACTAAGTATTTCATATGTCAGGATATTTGAAATAAAAATCCATGATTATATGAGACTCTTAATTTTCAGATTGGAGTTTTCTTGAAAAAAGATGCGGGCAAATTTTGGGGTATAACAATGGCGCTCCCAAGACCTATACTCTCGGTTTTTAGCATGCTCTAGGTGAAAGCTTCGTCATAAAAAATATTATTTGTAATAGTGAGAGACCATCATTTCCAAGAGCTCCTTGTAACAAGACTTCATAAGTATCATGAATTTGACAAGGCATATATCAGAATGGAACTCGAAATACATTTGGTTATCTATAGCAAACTGGCTGACTAGAATAAGTTTCTTGGTAATTTTAGGCACTAGCAACAAATTTTTCAGCGTAAGTGTGACATGTGGTTTGTGTGAATATTGAGAAAAAAACTTATTGCCAATAAATGTGACGGACGGACCTTGACTGTTGCCAAGAACAACTTGGTCAGAACATGAGGTGGAAATATTGTCCAGAAAGTTATCTGCAGAGTGTGTCACATGGATTGTCGCCCCTGAGTTTAGATACCACAAAGATGCAGCAGTTTGACTGGTACCTAATTATGATCCTACAAGATAAGCCTGAGTCTATTTGTCTGAAAAATTAAGGATAAGGAGCAGATGCAAGTCTAGGTAATCCAAAAGAAGGTGCACGCCACTATGAAGCTAAAGGAGGAGCTACCCATTAATTTTGAAACTATTGAGGTGGAGTAGCTTGATGCCAAGGAGAAGGCATTGTAATCATTGGAGCATGCCACTGATTAGCATTGGTGGATTGAACTGCAAGCCTGTAGTAACAAACTTTAGCATCATGACCAGTTTTGGAGATGAGTGAAAATGTGCATAATTTACAAGTAAATGGTGTTGAATAGTCTATCTGAGTTTAGTCGAATCTATCTTAGTTAGGACACATTTCCTATGAAAATTACCATGAGTCAATTTGATTTGACCTTTTGGATTCGGAAATCGGTCTAAGTCTACAAGTTAATTTTAAAATTTGACGTTACAAGCAAGGTTTAGTTGATATCTCTATTAGCGGTACACGCAAGATCAACATGCCCAATCCAAAGACAAGGCAAACAAGGCCTTTGCCTTGGGTCTCACTTTTTCAAACTATATAAAAGGCCTCTAAATAAATTAATTAATGAGTATATTAAATCGAAAGCATAACTTTATTGAAATGTTATTAGTAACGTAGTGGATATGTAGCATCCAACCTTTATTGCAGGAAGTGGTTCAATTCTTATCATAGTAAGTTTTTGGAGTCTCATTTTTTTTATTAAAACTAGCGGGATACCCGTGCTATCGCACGGGGTCGTTTGGGTTTAATATTACGTGGATAAGATCTATCTTATAAAGTTATTCCGTATATATTTAAACAATACACATATTAATAGAATGACTATTGGAATAAAAATTAAACATGTAGTATGTTAAATAATAGTTAACGATCTAAGAGCTAATAATACATCCAAATTTTAGCTCTTTAACTAAAACAATAATTACACGTCGCAATATGTCATTTGTCAGATTTTAAATTTGTTTTAGGGGTTATAAACATTCACATAATCACAAATATAAACAAAAAATATGTAGCAACCTTTCTGCATTGATTAAAGTAATATAACAACACTATACTTATTTGATCCAATATAAAAATACTTAGAACCCGTTTATAAAAACACTTATTTGATCCAACGATGGGTAAAATAATTTTATAAAAATAATTAGTCGATTTTACTTGTTTATTAAAATATTTGTAACTTGTTTCCGCTTATAAAAATAATTGTATCACCAATATACTTTTCGCATTTATAAAAATATTTGTAACTTATTCACGTTTATAAATATAATTGTATTAATAGTAGACTTTTCCCGTTTATAAAGTTATTTGATTTTTATTTTCGTTTATAAAAATAATTGTATCAACAATAGTCTTTTTTCGTTTATAAAAAAAATTGTATCAACAATATAATTTTTTTGTTTATAAAAATATTTGTAGTTTATTCCCGTTTATAAAAATATTTGTACCAACAATAGACTTATTTTCGTTTATAAAAATATATGTAACGGATTTCCGTTTATTAAATCAATTGTATCAATAGTTGACTATTCCCGTTTATACAAATATTTGTAATTTATTCCGGTTTATAAAATTAACTGTATCAACATCAGACTTTTACTTTTTCCCGTTTATAAAAATATTTGTAATTTATTCCCTTTTATAAAAATATTGGCATCAAAAGTAGATTAATTTAAAAATATTTGTATCAACCATAATTTTTTTCCCTTTATAAAAATATATTTGCATCAAAAATAGATTTTTTTCGTTTATAAAAATGTTTATATTCAAGATACATCTTTTCCCGTATTTAAAAAGAATGTCGTTTTAAAAAAATTGGATCAACAATATACATTAAAAAATAAAGTAACACTTACTTTTAATTTATGATAAAATAATTTTTTAACTTCTAATATATAACACAATTTAGTTTAAAATTTTTATTTTGTTTTAGTATTTTTATAACTTAGAAGATTAAAAAATATTAAATTTTATAATTTAATATTTTAATATGAGCACCAACTATAACTTATAAATTGGTTCAATAATTGAGGTCAAACTTTTTAAAATAGATGATAATGTTTTTAATTTAAACGTGTTTCATATTCTTATTAATTTTCTCATAAAAATCTAAAACATTAAAAAAATATATTTTATTTCGAAAAAAGAATCTCTAATTTTAAATTTGTATAATTGATTAAAACAAAACTAATTTGTAGTATTAAAAACCTAAGGACCAATATATGTTATAAACATATCACATTAAAATAAATAAGTAATAAATTATAATTATAATATTAAATGATATTTTAACCTTTATTATAGTTGTTATAATTTAATTGCATTTAAGATCTAAACTATTAAAAATTGAAATTGAAACTTAAAAAACTACATTGAAAATTTGCATTTATTAAATGATAATTTGACCATTATTATATTATTAATTATTTGAAAGATTTGTGGTTTGTATTCTCTAAACCCTTCCCTTTCAGATCCCTAGCATGTGAAAATTTGTTATTAGTGACACTGCATTTGTAATTGTTTGGAATAAATAAAGTTAGGATAATGATATCAATAACTTTAGGTAATGACAAAAAATTTGAAAAAACGTGTGGGAAGTTCTGTGCATGTCTTTGAATGCTGTGTATAACAGTTATTCACGCTAATATTTATTGGTCTGCAGACTAATGAGTATTTTTTTGGCCCAAAACCTTGATTATTTTGTGGGATAATGGATGTAATTAAAATAAATTAAAAAGGTATTAAAAAAGCAACAAAAAATATTATCTTGACATGTCAGCAAAATTAAGATTTCAATCAACTATTTGAGTATTTAACAATTAGACTAATTTGCCCTTAATTATTAGATTAGTTTAGCTTAAACTCAATTAGAGTATACATGAAATTTCCAATTTCCAAGTACTTTAACTTTTATATATTGTTAATAGATTCTAATAGATTAATTTTCTCATAAAAATCTAAAACTTTAAAAAAAAATCTTTTATTTCAAAATAGAATTTCAATTTTTTTGTATTAATGATAAAAATATGTTATAAGCAATCACACTAAAATAAAGAAGTAATAAATTGTAATTATAATTAAATATTAACTTGACAATTATTATTGTAGTTATTATTTAATTGCGTTTACGATATAAAAAATTTAAAAATTGAAATTAAAACCTAAAAAAATGCATTGAAATGAGTGAGAATTTGAATTTGGATTTAAAAATGGTGAATTCTTATTTACCCAACTTAAAAAGTTGGGTAAGGTTACCTCCCATGTAAAATGCTTTGAAAATAACAAACAATTGTAGTATTCAATAAATAATTAAATGTGTTAAACTTAAATGGCATCATGTGATTGGTTGAAAGTAAACTACCCAACTTTTTGTGATGGGTGGTGAAGTTGTCCCCTTTAAAAATAAGTTGACTATTCATAAATATGGTAATTTATATTTATTATGAGGTTAGAGGTAATGCACTGATAGTGTAAAATAATTTTACTGTTATCCAATTGGGATTCACCAATCAGCCATGTCAAATTTTGTTTTTGTCAAATAAATAATAATGATATTGTAAACTAAATTAATCGATTGGGATTTTGCAATATTTCTTATTGGATAATAATCTTTCTAATTAAATGTTCTGTGAGATATTGGATCGAACTCTAGTATGGTCGAAGGGTAGCTTCTTGGTTCGACAGGATTAAGCATGAAGTCGAAGGTTGTTCACATGCTTGTGTCGAAGATGCTAGGGTTGTTAGCATGTTAAATTAGGTTTTAGTGTTTAAACCCTAATTTGTTAAGTTAGCTTGTTTATTAAGTTGGCTTGTGTAATGGGCCTTGTGGAAAAAGCCCATTAGTTAGTATGTTAGGTTTTATTATAAATAGCATACTAGTCTCTCATCATTGCTAAGCTGCAAATCCTAATTTAGGGTGAGAGAGGTTATCTGTTATTCTTGTAAACTTGTAATCTTGTTTTAAGAGAAAGTAAAAGAATAACGGTTATAACCAATTATTGTGTTCTTCTTCTCCCCTATAATTCCCTATTATACTTTGTTATTGGTATCGTTTTTCACAACAAATTGGTGCGGTGAGCGTGGAGAAGATGCCGTCAACAAAGTATGAGATTGAAAAATTCACCGGAGTGAATGATTTCGGTCTGTGGCGCTTGAAGATGAAAGCCCTACTGGTTCAGCAGGGTTGTTTGGAAGCGTTGAAGGGAGAGGCAGCCATGAATGCTGCATTAACGGCAGCGGAGAAGACAATTATGATCGAGAAAGCACACAGCGCAATTTTGTTGAGCCTTGGAGATAAGGTTCTCCGACAGGTATCAAAGGAGACGACGGCATCAGGGTTATGGGTGAAACTTGAAAGTTTGTATATGACCAAATCGCTGGTAAATCGACTCTACCTGAAGCAAGCTTTGTATTCATTCAAGATGATTGAAGACAAAGTATTGGCTGAGCAGTTGGATATGTTCAACAAGCTGATTCTTGATCTTGAAAATATTGATGTGAAGATCGATGATGAAGATCAAGCGCTGTTACTATTGTGTTCTTTGCCTAGATCACATGCTCACTTCAAAGAAACTCTCTTGTATGGAAGGGAGTCCCTGACGTTTGAAGAAGTTCAATCAGCCTTGTACTCTAAGGACTTGAATGAACGAAAGGAGCATAAACCTTCGACTGTTGGCGAAGGTTTGGCCGTTAAAGGAAAACTCTTACGAAAGGATGGTAAGTTCGACAAGAAGAAAGGCAAAAGCCAGTCGAAGTCTTACAGTGGCGAAGCATCTGGCATTCGATGCTACCATTGTAAAAAGGAGGGTCACACAAGAAAGGTGTGCCCTGAACGCCTGAAATATCATGGAGGTAAGGATAATGGCAACGCTGCCATTGTTCAAGATGATTTCGAATCATCTGATGTTCTCGTGGTTTCAAGCAGTGACTCTAAGAGAGAGTGGATTATGGATTCAGGTTGCACTTGGCACATGACTCCAAACAAAGACTTGTTCGAGGAATTATGTGATCAAGATGGTGGATCAGTATTGCTGGGAAACAACAAGGCTTGCAAGATTGCAGGTATTGGATCTGTTAGATTCAAGCTCCATGATGAGTCAATAAGGTTGTTGACTGAAGTCAGGTATGTTCCTGATTTGAAGAGAAATCTGCTTTCTCTTGGTGAATTCGACAAGAAAGGATATGTTTTCCAAGGAGAAAAAAGTATCCTAAGAGTCATGAAGGGTTCGAAGGAAGTCTTGAGAGGCGTGAAGAAACAAGGCTTGTATACCCTTGAGGCTGAAGTTGTAAGTGGTTCGACAAATGTTGCATCCACGAAACCTTTGTCGAAAACTGAAATCTGGCACATGAGATTGGGCCATGTCAGTGAAAGGGGTCTGGTCGAATTAGGGAAACAAAATCTGCTTGGTGGAGACAAAGTCGAAAAGCTGAAGTTTTGTGAACCCTGTGTACTTGGAAAATCTTGCAGAGTGAAGTTCAACAAAGGCAAACAAAGAACACATGGATCCCTTGATTACATCCATGCTGATCTTTGGGGGCCTGCAAGGTGTGCATCACATTCAGGAGCAAGGTATTTTCTATCCATAGTAGATGATTATTCCAGAAAATTATGGGTATTCATCCAGAAGACTAAGGATGAAACTTTTGAGAATTTCAAAAGTTGGAAGACTCTGGTTGAAAATCAGACTGGCAGAAAGGTCAAGAGGTTGAGAACCGACAATGGCCTTGAATTTTGCAATGAGGCATTCGACAGTTTTTGTGCTACCTCTGGTATTGCAAGGCATAGAACTACTGCAGGTACTCCACAACAAAATGGTTTGGCTGAAAGGTTTAATCGAACTATTTTGGAGAGAGTTAGATGTATGTTGACTAGTGCGGGGTTAAAGAAGGTGTTCTGGGCTGAGGCTGTTGCGACAGCAACATATCTGATAAACAGATGTCCTTCGACAGCGTTAAATATGAAGACACCTGAAGAAGTTTGGTCGGGACATCCACCAGATCTCGACAAACTGAGAGTATTTGGCTGCATAGCCTATGCTCACATTAGGCAAGACAAGGTCGAACCTAGAGCTCTGAAATGCATGTTCATGGGATACCCAGAAGGAGTCAAAGCTTATAGGCTATGGTGCCTAGAGCCAGGTCACAGGAGGTGTATCACCAGTCGAGATGTTGTTTTCAATGAAGCTGAAATGGCTTTTAAGAAAACTGATGATGTTGGTCGAAGTACAGAAACATCTGACGAAGAGCTGGAACAGGTAGAGATTCCTGTTGAGGTGGAGCATGTTGATGCTGAATTGCATATCCCAGATGAAGTCGAAGAAGAAGCAGAAGATGCTGAAGTTGAGGAAACTGACGATAACTACCTATTGTCGAGAGATAGGTCGAGAAGAGTCATCAAGCCACCTCAGAGACTTGGATATGCAGATCTTATAGCTTATGACTTAATCTCTGCAAGTGAGGTTCTAGACGAAGAACCTAGAGACTATAAGGAAGTTATGAGGAGTCGAAATAAGACTGAATGGCTGAAGGCCATGGATGATGAGATGAAATCTCTTCATGATAATCATACTTGGGAACTGATCAAGAAACCTGTTGGGGCAAGGTTAGTCAGCTGTAAATGGATTTTCAAAGTTAAGGAAGGAATTGAAGGAGTGACGTCGAAAAGATACAAGGCAAGGTTAGTTGCAAGGGGTTTCACTCAGAAAGAAGGTGTCGACTTCAATGATGTGTTTTCTCCTGTTGTGAAGCATAGGTCCATTCGAATGTTGCTTGCCATGGTGGCACAGTTCGATCTTGAACTGGAACAGATGGATGTGAAGACTGCGTTCTTGTATGGTGATCTAGATGAAACGATCCTGATGAGGCAACCTGAAGGGTATGTCGAAAAGGGGAAGGAAGATTATGTGTGCAAGTTAAAGAGATCTTTGTATGGGCTGAAACAATCTCCTCGACAGTGGAATAGGAGATTCGACAAGTTCATGGCACGCATAAGTTTCATTAGAAGTCAGTTCGACCACTGCGTTTACTTCAGATTTCGACCTGGTAATTCATTTGTTATTTTGTTGCTTTATGTGGATGATATTCTCATAGCAAGCAACAATGTTGAAGATGTGATGAGGGTGAAGGCTGAACTCAATAAGGAGTTCGATATGAAGGATCTGGGAGCTGCTTCCAGGATTCTTGGAATTGACATTCGAAGAGATAGAAAGAACTCGAAGTTATGTCTATCTCAAGAGGCATATCTACGGAAGATTCTTGAAAAGTTTGGTATGTCGAATTCGAAGCCAGTTGTGACTCCAACAAACCCTCAATTCAAGCTAAGTATTGATCAGTGTCCCAGTACTGATGTCGAAAGAGCCTATATGAATAGCATCCCATATGCTAATATAGTCGGTTCTTTGATGTATGCTATGGTCTGTACTAGACCCGACATAGCATACGCAGTAAGTCTTGTAAGCAGGTACATGGCGAATCCTGGAAAGGCTCACTGGCAAGCATTGAAGTGGATTTTAAGGTACATAAATGGATCTCTGAACAGAGTTCTAATTTATGGTGGAGCATTGGGTGAAGATAGTAAAGCAGTAATAGAAGGATATGTCGACTCTGATTATGCAGGTTGTATGGATTCCAGAAAATCTATTTCTGGATATGTTTTCACTATGTTTGGCACTGCAATTAGTTGGAAAGCAACACTTCAGAAGGTTGTTGCTCTATCAACCACTGAAGCGGAGTATATTGCCCTAACTGAAGCTGTGAAAGAAGCATTGTGGCTTGAAGGTTTTGCAAAGGAGCTGAAACTTCAAGGTCGAGGTATCACTGTTAAATGTGATAGTCAAAGTGCAATACACCTGTCAAAGAATTCAGCCTATCATGAGCGAACTAAGCACATTGATGTGAGGCTGCATTTCGTCAGAGGAGTAATCGAGCGTGGAGAAGTCCAAGTGCTGAAGGTTTCGACTGAAGACAATGCTGCTGATATGATCACCAAGACATTGCCGAGTTGCAAGTTTTTCCACTGTATGCAGTTGATAAAGCTGCATGAAGAAAGCTAGTCTGTCCCTTGATGTTGTAGAGTTAGATCCAAGGTGGAGATTTGTGAGATATTGGATCGAACTCTAGTATGGTCGAAGGGTAGCTTCTTGGTTCGACAGGATTAAGCATGAAGTCGAAGGTTGTTCACATGCTTGTGTCGAAGATGCTAGGGTTGTTAGCATGTTAAATTAGGTTTTAGTGTTTAAACCCTAATTTGTTAAGTTAGCTTGTTTATTAAGTTGGCTTGTGTAATGGGCCTTGTGGAAAAAGCCCATTAGTTAGTATGTTAGGTTTTATTATAAATAGCATACTAGTCTCTCATCATTGCTAAGCTGCAAATCCTAATTTAGGGTGAGAGAGGTTATTTGTTATTCTTGTAAACTTGTAATCTTGTTTTAAGAGAAAGTAAAAGAATAACGGTTATAACCAATTATTGTGTTCTTCTTCTCCCCTATAATTCCCTATTATACTTTGTTATTGGTATCGTTTTTCACAACATGTTCGATATACTTTCCAATTTAAGAAATAAATTCCAAAATTCACTAACAACTTTTTTACAATTAAACCCAAATTTAAAATAAATTAATTCCATTATTTAGGTCTCTAATTGTTATTAGGCATTTAAAATTAAATTAACATATTATTAGTTATTGATTATTACTATTAAAAAAAACTAATTGAACCTCCAATTTCAAAAGAAAAACGAAAAATTCACTTACAACATCTTCAAACCTCTAATTCTCTTCATTCCTAAGAAACTAAATAAATTAAAAGCCATAATTAACATTTTTTATGTTAGGAGTTTTTATTGATTTACTCCATTCTTTAATTAACATTTTCACTTACTTCATAATTAATTAAATTTAAGTTTATTAATGTATTATTTTTCATATTTGATTTTCTATTTCTTTGTTTATATTGATATTAATGATTGATGTATAAAAAAACGAATTTAAAACATTTTATCCTCATTTGATATTTTAATATTTTAATAATCAATTTTTAAAAATAATAATTTTATAATCAAGTTACTAAAATAATTTAATAATAAAGATATTAAACATAATTTTCTCAAAATACAATATAAGATATTTTATTTTAAAAAGAAATTTTCAAAATAACTGTTAGAAAAAAGATTGAATACAAAAGAAAAAATTGGTAACAAAAAATACGATAAAAATAAAGTAATTGTGTCTTTGTTGTTTTTTTAGTATTCAACACTGTCACTTTGAAGAACAATTTTGCAGCAACATTCACACAGTTTCACTATTTTCATGAACAAATCAACAAATCTCAATCATTCCAAAAAATCAAAATTTTCTTTCCAAATCTCATTCCACAGAATCCAAAACAGCAGGAAAAAAAGTATAAAAAACGTATAAACTGTTTATCAAAAAAATCAGGTTTTTCCAAAAACTAAATTGAATCTTTTCAATTACAACAATTTGATACGCGATATCAAACCGGAATTAAAACTTTCTCTCATTTAATTATACAAACAAATTTCACAATCAAATTAAAAAAACGTTTTAAAAGGAAATTAAAAAACTTTTACAATCAAATTAAAAAGATATCTTCAACTCATCTGATTTAATGAATCAAAATATGCATCATAAAAAGGAAAGCAACAAAAAATACCTGAAACAAATCTTTCACTTTTTTTACTCAATCAAAAATAGATCTCAATAACAGATTCAATTCAACCTTCATCATTAGTCCATTACATTATTCTCCTTGATGCCGCAAATCCTCTTAATAAGTACCAATCAAGTAAAATAATCATGAACCATATAGTTTTTCTATTCAAGATTCAAGCTATACTTCCCCTGCATCCAAAAGTAACAAAAATGAAGATTAACCGACATTAATCAAATCAATTATTATTATTTATTTAATTCTTAATTCAAAACAAAACTATGAATTATGAATGAGAAATTTCAAGAACTGAAAATTCCATTTC
Source organism: Vicia villosa (assembly GCF_029867415.1). Taxonomy (NCBI): domain Eukaryota; kingdom Viridiplantae; phylum Streptophyta; class Magnoliopsida; order Fabales; family Fabaceae; genus Vicia; species Vicia villosa. The sequence goes on along the minus strand of NW_026705156.1, from coordinate 952,004 downwards.
AACCTCAGATTCAACAACCACAGTAAATCTTAGCAAAACAAAGCAATTCGGCTTACTACGAAAATTGGAGTTCTTCAATTCGACTCCATGAAACAGCATAAAAAAAACACACCCTGAAATTGAATGAATAAAATAAATAAAATAAAAAACAAACTCTAAAAAGGAATGAAATCGCCATTGAAGAACACCACAGAGAAATAAGAATTAAGCAAAAGAATGATGAATACTTGAATGCATATTTAAGCGCGTGTGAGATCGAATGGTAACGTGAAACGTGAAATTAAGAAACTTTCACAATCAAATTAAAAAACTTTCTAAAAACTTTTCAACCACCAGTGGTTTTTTCCTCTGCTTCTGCAACCTACATAATCATATTTAAAAGGAAGCTAATTATAAATCATATTAGCTACTAATGTTACAACCTTTATGCAAAATAGTGTTGAACCAAACAACTACCTGATAGAGCTATGTAATTTATTCAGCTTGTCTTTCGTTCCTCCACCTCACGAATGATACGCCCGAAACCCTACCAAAATCCAAACACAAAATTAGTAACCGAAATTACACAAAAATCATTAATCATGTTCAGGTCAGTACAGATCAGTTCATATGGGCGGTGCATACTTGAAGCTTGAAAGATGAGATGTTTAGGGTTTGAAATGGAGTGGAAGCATATATTTATGTTTGACAAGAAAAGGAAAAGATAGAAAGTTGGGAAATGGTGGTTTGAATGGTAAGTTGTAGATTAAGAACCATATTAATATAGCTTACAGGAAATCAATTGAATGAATATTGGGAAAGGGTGGGTATAGTTGAAAAGCGTGTGAAGATCGATGGAATGAATAAAGGGGCATTTCCCCTCTTTTGTAATGATACACTTCGTAAAATGGATTCAGCAAAGAGGATAAAGGTGAAAAATAGAGAGTAGCATAGATGGTTCTCAATATGATCTTTCACTGCTAAATGCATTGAGGAGAGTGAAAGTTTCATTGAGCCAAGAAAAAGCACGTGGTTTTTCTGTTTTGTCTATAAAACAAATCATGTTATTATCTTTCATTATTATCTTTCATATTGATCAATGCATGCAATGTGGAATAATTAAAAAAAATGAAATTGAAGAGTGGTGTAAATAAATATTGCAGATTTTTATAGTGATGTCATGTCAGCAAATTTCAGATTACAATCAATCATATTGCAGTATTTAACAAAAGGACTAAATATTGCAGATTACAATCAACCATGTCAACAAATTTCAGATTACAATCAACCATATTGAAGAGTGGTGTAAATAAATATTACAGATTTTTTGATTTCCCATATTTCTGTGGTGTATTTTGATTTCTCATCTTTGTGCGGATATTTTGTTTTTCTGTTTTTGTGCGGTGTTCATTTGTTTCAGGTTGAAAGATTAGTTTCAATCTAATGCAGATTCAATCAATGACTTTGGTGCCGTCAACGCTACAGACCCGGAAACATGAATATTTCAGACATCTCAATACAGTCAATACATTAATATTTGTAGGCATATGCAATTTGCCGTTTTATGCTATTAACATGGATGCTGTGGATTTGTTCGCAGATTCATCCTTTTTGTTTTTGGCGATTTTGAATTTGTATTGCAACGATGTACTCTATCGATTTGAATGAATATCATTTATTTTCTGTAAAAAAAAAAGACTAAGTTGTCCTTAATTATTAGATTAGATGAAGTTAAACTCAGTTAGGGTAATCGTGGAATTTCCAGGTACTTTAACTTTTATATATTGTTAATAGATGGTTATTGATCTAACAATACATTTATTATATATTGTTATAAATATTTCTTAATAAATAAAATTAGTGTTAAATATTTTCTCAAAAAATTAATATTAAATAGATATAGTTATGTTTTATTTTTTATTTAAGAAAATTATGTGTAATTTTGATTTTAATACCTTATCTATTTTTATTGGCCATAAAAAATTAACTAAGATCTACTATTGTTTCTACATTAATAATAGTAAATCTTTTTAATGATTAATTTTGAATTAAAATTTAAAAATAATATTCTCTTTTGAATATAATTCTTAAATTATATAAATATAATAAGTAATTAGTTTTATTATGTAGTTCAAAAAATATATAACATTAGTAAATTTAATTCATATTGATAAGATGATAAAAGTAACATGATTTTTTTTAATATTAATTAAGGATTAAAGTAATAAAATTAATATATTTAATTTATATTATATAGAGATTTAATTGAAGAAAATAATAATTTAAAAATTTATTGATGGTTTTTTATTTTAAAATATAAATTAAAATAAATTTTAATTTTAAAAAAATTATCTTAGGCCTCCAAATTTGTTAGATCAGCCTGAAGGTCTAATTGATAACTCTACTAGTGCGAAGTCAGTCACAATCTTGCCTATGATGAATGCTAGTATATATATATATATATATATATATATATATAATTCGTGTTTGCTTTCGTGTCTCCTTGTCTACCTTAGCACAATAAATAGAAATCAAGTCTTTTTTGTTTTTTTGTCTGAGACGTGTTATTTATAGCTATTCATACGCCTTAAATGCTCTGTCTGCGTAATGATATATACTAATTAAAAATAAAAATATTGTTCTCAGACTGACCTACTCGACTTGGCTCATTTAAGTTGACCCAACTCAATCCAACCCTTTAACTGATTTAATAACGGATTTTCATTAAATCTTTATTTGTCTAAAACAATTAGTCTGGTCAACAATATAAAGTTATAAATTAACGGGAAATCTTAAATTTTGGTCTTTGTTACGGATAAAAGTTAATTATCAGTAAACTATAATACTAATATTCTTAACATATTTATCTTTTAACTAAAATATATATAGTTAAATGACACTTTATATTGAATACTAACAAAAATATTTTATTAAATTTATTTTGTATTTTAAATAAGAATATTAATTGTATTTAATTAAAATTTTAGCGTGAAGTTTGACTTTTTTCCCAAACCAAAAAAAAAGTTAGACTTTTTTCTCAAACTGATTCTCACACTCTGGTTTTGAAAAAGTTTTTGTTGGTTTTGAACTTATTCTTTACACGTCTCAACAATTTTGATATATATCTTTGATTTTTGACCTAAAGGGTTCAAGTTCATAAAGAGTAATTCATAAATTAAACAAATAACATAAAAGTTAAACTTTTACTTATTTTATTGATGAAGTCTAATACATACAACAGCCATTAAAATTAATAGAAAACAAAACATAGTCCTCCTACAAAACAACCCACCCTACCCATAGCATCTTCAATCAAATGAATCTATTCTGTGGATTCACTTAACTATAAATTATGTCTACTTCTGCTTCTCATTCTCCATAAGCTATTTTCTAATTCTCTACAATAATTATTAATTGCACCCTTCAAAATGGAATGCTGTATAATCAATAGGCTCAAGACTCAACCTTTATGGTTCGTCTTAGTCTTTCTTGTGGGCTTATTCACCATTCTAAGATTTTCTTTCGTTCATTTCAAAGGCTTCTATGTCAAATTTTTCAAAGCTCCCAAGAAACTCAAAGATTGATGAATAAATTATTTTCAAGAATCATTGTATTTATGGAATTGAGAGTAATAAGAGCTTGTGGAGATCTCAGTGAAATCGTTGATTTTTAGTTTTTATAGATTATTTTTCTTTGAGTTTATTGTTTCTGTTATTGTAATTTCTTCATTTTGCTTATTTAATTTCATATTTGTGGTCACTTTTGTCTATTATCAATGACAATAAGTCATGTGGGTCAATATATAAGGAGCCTCTTGTTTTGAATTTAAAGTTGGGTAGCTGGTATTTAGTGCATGTTGTATAAAATCGGCAAAAAAAACCGCTCACAACAAAATTCTGTGTCCATATTTAAATATAAACAACTTTATTATGTTTGGTTAACTGTTTCTTTAAATGTTTGATAGATTTATTTATTTGTTACATTAAAAATTAAAAAAAATGAAAATATATACTAAAGAATAACCTACAACATCACCTAACAATATTGACCAAAGACAGCTTAAAATATCTGTATAGTAAAATTTCAATGGTTACTTTACTATCCATGGAAGGACAAGAAGTTTAAAATATATGTGTAGTGATGAAACTTCAATGGTTCCTCGCTATCGATTGAAGGACAAGAATTTGAATGTGATGGTTGAACTAAATTATTTTTCTTTTTGAATTAAATATAATATATTTTTAGTAATGTAAGCGAGATTCGCTTTAAACTATTTTTTTATCTCTTCGATAATATCAAGATTCTTTCGGCTCATGTGCACACTATTTTAACTTAGATTCCATTCTTTTAGTGACTTGGTAATACATGTGGACTTTTATTTAACTTTTTATTTATTATTTAAATTTCATGTGAATAAATTTTATTTTTTATTTTTGTACATTATATATATATATATATATATATATATATATATATATATATATATATATATATATATATATATATATATTAATTTTTATACAGAATATTTATTAATTAATAATTTTTATACCGGATAACTTGACTGCAAGTTATCTGGTGAAGAAAAATTACAAACCGGAAAACTTGACTGCAAGTTATCCGGTGAAGAAAAATTACAAACTGGAAAACTTAATCGTAAATTATCCGATGCACTTTGGTAGGGGTGTGAAATGGTAAATATTAAATAATAAAATTATTTTATAAATTAAAAGGATAAAATGAGAATATTTTAAAAAATGTAGAGGTAGAGGGATAATGGTAGAGGCACGAGGTATAATTTTCCCAAATACTACAAGAATTCTCTAGAAACTCTACCCAAAATTACTTAAGCCCAAAATAACTAAACCCAAAAATACCAATAATAATTAGGCCCAAATCAAGTTTATTATTTCAACATCGCCCCTTAAACTTGATTTGTGACTCCAAGCATACTCCTTAGCTTTACGAAAGTTTCCAACTTGAGTGGCTTGGTGAAAATGTCGGCAGCTTGATCTTGAGACATCACATACTTCAACTTCATCTCCTTTCTCTTATGAAGTGGTAACGTGTGTCAATGTGCTTACTTCTTTCATGAAAGACAAGATTCTTTGCTAAAGCAAGTGCTGATTTATTATCAACACATATTTTTATAGGATCTTTTTGTGGCATCTTTAACTCTTTCAACAAATTCCTTAGCCAAACTGCATGACAAACACATGATGTGGCAGCGACATACTCGGGTTCACAAGTTGATAGTGTGACTATAGGTTGCTTCTTTGACATCCAAGTGAATGTAGTATCTCCCCTAAAGAACAAAAAACCAGTAATGCTCTTTCTATCATCCAAGTCTCCACTCCAATTGCTATCATTATAGCCAACAATCTCATAATTGTTAGAAGAGTAATAGTGCAAGCCAAAGTTTGTTGTACCTTTGATGTAAGAAGGATTCTCTTTGTCGCCTTGAAGTGAGTTGTTGTTGGAGCTTCCATGTAGCGACTTACAACTCCTACAACATAGAGAATATCTGGTCTTGTACATGTCAAGTAACGTAGACTTCCAATCAAACTTTTGTAAAGAGTTAGATCCATAATCTCTCCATTTTCATGCTTACTCAACTTGCTACCACATTCCATCGGGGTGCCAACTGGATTGGCGTCATCCATCTTGAATTTCTTAAGTACTTCTTTGGCATAGCTTTCTCGGGTGATGAAAATTCCTTTGTCTCCCTGCTTTACTTCAATGCCGAGATAATATGCCATGAGCCTCATATTTGTCATCTCAAATTCATTTGACATGTCTTTCTTAAACTCTTCGAACATGCTTGGATTGTTCCCTATGAAAATCAAGTCATCTACATACAAGCATACAATCAAAATATCCCCACTTTGTGCTTTGGTATAAAGTGCATGCTCATATGGACACTTGATGAAGTTCTTGTCTTGAAAGTACTTGTCAATTCCAACATTCCAAGCTCTTGGTGCTTGGTTAAGACCGTACAACGCCTTCTTCAACTTCAAGACTTTTTCTTCTTGCCTTTTTACTTCATAGCCAAATGGTTTCTCGATATAAACTTCTTCTTCGAGGAAACCATTCAAGAAGGCCGACTTCAAATTCATTTGATAGATCTTCCATTTATTTTGGGCTTTCAAAGAAATGATCATTCTAATAGTTTCAAGACGATCAACGGGAGCAAATCATCATAGTCAATTCCTTGTCTTTGACTATATCCTTTCGCCATCAATCTTGCTTTATATCTCTCCACGTCTCCTTTTGAATTCTTCTTCATCTTGTACACCCATCTTACTCCGATTGCTTTGTGTCCTCGTGGAAGTGTAGTAAGTTCCCACGTATCATTCTTCGTGATTGACTTGATTTCTTCATCCATGGCGTCTCTCCATTTTATGTTTTCCGCCGCTTCTTCATAGCTTAGAGTCTCACAATCACCAAAAAGACAAAAGAGGTTAATGTTATTTAGGTTTTCGGTTACCTCATAAATATCTTCAATGCTCCTTTATCGCGGTGTCCTCTCACTTGAGCTTGTTATTTCCAACCTTGGTGTTGGTGAGGTCGGTGGTGTAAGATGTTCCTCTATCATTGGTTGTTCAATTTCTTCTTCTTCTTCTTCTTCTTCAAAGTAAGGAAGAAAATCATACCTTTCTTCTTGAACACTCCAATCCCAACAATCTTCTTCATCGAACTCCACGTTGCGGCTTATGACTATCTTTCTACTATTTGGATTATAAAGCTTGTATCCTTTGGACCTTGAGTCGTAACCTATGAACACATATTTCTCACTTTTATCATCGAGCTTTGTTCTTCTTTCATTTGGAACATGGGTATAGGCAATACTTCCAAACACTTTGAGGTGAGAGATATCGGGATTCCTTCCACTCCATGATTTTTATGGTGTCTTCTCGTGCACACTTCTTGTTAGGGAGCGATTTGTCAAGTAAACTGCACATGCCACTTCTTTGGCCCAAAACTCCTTCAGCATCTTCTTGCTCTTGAGCATGCTTCGCACCATGTTAAGTATGGTTCGGTTCTTTCTCTCTGTTACTCCAATTTGTAGTGGCGATCTTGGGACAGTCAGTGGATGACGAATTCCATGGTCTTCACAATATTTTTTGAACTCATTTGAAGTGAACTCTCCTCCTCGATCAGATCTCATGGCCTTAATAGAAAGACCACTTTCTTTCTCCACAAGGGATTTGAACTTCTTAAAATTTTCAAACACTTCTGACTTCTCCTTCAAGAAATAAACCCATGTTTTTATGGAATAATCATCAATAAATATGAGAAAGTACTTATTCTTGCCAAAAGAGTTGGGTTTGATTGGTCCACAAACATCTGTGTGTATGAGCTATAGCGGATTTGTGGCTCTTGATGGTGATTCCTTTGGAAAGCTTTTTCGGAATTGCTTCCCAATTAGACATCCTTCACAAAGTTAGTCTGGGTGGTTGATGCTAGGCAAGCTTCTCACCATCTCCTTCTTTGTCAAACGTTCTAGACCATCGAAGTTGAGATGCCTGAATCGTAGATGACATAGCCATGAGGAATCGGTATAGAAAGCCTTGAGACATTTTGCCACATCATTTTGAATGTTCAATAGGAACATTCTATTCTTTGACATAGGCACCTTAGCAATCAAGTTATGTCTATAATCTCTTAAGAAAAGACTATGTTCTTTCAAGTGGATATCATAGCCTTTCTCTAATAATTGTCCCAAGCTCAAAATATTATTCTTCATGTTAGACACATAGTAGACATCGGATATGAATGGATGACTACCATTCTTCAAGCGCATGAGAATTTTACCTTTGCCTTTGATCGATATCTTTAAGTTATCTCCAAATGAGACGTCCCAGTTGCCGCTTCATTAATCTCTACAAACATGCTTTGATCGCCGCACATGTGGTTGCTTGCGCCAGTGTCGAGGTACCACTTGTTTCTTTTCTCTTCAACTTAGTTTTGACACGCGAGTAGAAAATTTTCTTCTTCTCCACCTTTTTCTTCTACAAAATTAGCTTTTTCTTCAACCTTCTTCGAGAATCTGCATTCGGATGCATAGTGACCAATCTTGTTGCAGTTGAAGCACTTGATTTGTGATTTTTCGTACCTCGACCATGAATTTCCTCTTCCACAACCTCTTTTTGCTTGTGGATTCCAACTTCTTTCTCTATTTTTGAAGTTGTTAGAGTAGTTGTTGTAAACTCCTCTTACTTCTCCTCCACGTCCACGATCTTGGCCACGACCTCGTCCTCTTTGTCTCTTGTAGTTTACATAGTTTGCTTCCTTTATGTTGAGTTGTAGTAGTTGCTATATAGCCTCCTTTTGTTTAGTTTTTCTCTTTTGTTTTTCTTCATATGCTTGTAAGGAACCCATGAGTTGCTCTATGGTCATGGTCTTTAAATCCTTGTTTTCTTCAATGTTGGTAACAATGAAGTCAAAACTTGGATTTAAAGTGCGGAGTATTTTCTCTATGACCTTCACATCATCGACATCTTCACCATTTCTTTTAAGTTGATTGACTACGACCAATACTCATGAAAAATAATCAGAAATTGACTCAGACTCCACCATAAACAAACTTTCAAAGTCACCTCTAAGAGTTTGAAGATGAATCTTTTTTACCTACTCAACTCCTTTGTTGCAAGTTTGAAGCTTGTCTCATGCTTCTTTGGTCGTCATTGCGTTGGATATCTTCTCAAAAGTATCTTCATCCACCGATTGATAAATGAGGAAGAGAGCTTTCTTGTCTCTCTTTCTTGACTCTTTCAACATATCTTTTGCCCTTTAGCTTAACGAGGCTTCATCTTGCTCCTTGAAGCCTTTCTCAACGATATCCCACACATCTTGAGATCCTAGTAACGCCTTCATCTTGATACTCCAATTATCATAGTTGTTCTTTGTGGGCATCGGTATTTAGAAAGGGAATCCTCCATTCTCCATTTTTTGAGGACCTTGAATCTCTGGTACCACTTTGTTGGAATTAAGGTTGAATCTCTGCGTCCAAACTCCATCCCACTCTCTTGATCTTTTTTGTCTCGTCGTGCTATAAGGCCTTGTATATTGTCCAAACTCTAGATAATCGCCGTTTATCTTCCCCGGTTCATTTTAGACATTATGATATTTCATATTTATATGGACTTGAGAATCCACATCATCAAGCGTCAGAGCGAAGGGTCTTCCTAGGATACAATTGTAGACACTTTTGCACTGGACCACTAGGAACTAATAGTTTATTGTCTCAGTATCTCTCCTATCTCCAAAGGTGAATATTAGCTTGATATAACCCCATGGGAGAGTGGCTGTGCCATTAAAGGAATGCAGGTCGAATCCCTCGTACACCGATAACTTCTCTCTTTTCAATCCAAGTTTCTTAAAAAATAGCATACATGATAATACACAAACTTTCACCATCAATAAAGATTCTCAACACATCAAAGTTTTCCATAGTTTATGTTATCATTAGAGGGAAAATTTTGTTTGAGATACCTTCCATCTTTTCACTATCATAGAATTTGTGGATATTTCTTTATGGTTTTTCATCAGAGGTTGTCCTTACCCTTATGCTAACTCCCATTAGTTCGATGATTCTTCTCTTAACGGTTCCCTTAGACGTGTTCTTTAATATGGAAGAACTATCGTGATGAATGTGATGTATTGGCATTTTCCTATTTGGTCTTCCTCCTATTCAACGTTGTTACCTTTCCTCCTTTTGATTTTGATGAGCATTGTTGAACAACTGACTCCAAACACAAGAGGGGTGTGAATTGTGATATTCAAAAATCTCAAAAATCGATTTATACAAAGTTTTTTCTTAAAAATAATTCAGATAAAAAAACAAAGATGAAGCAATGGAATAAAATATAAGAGAATAGGCAGAGGAATAAGCAACGAAATAAGATAAATGACTAAAAAATAAAGAGACGAGGGACAAAATATCAAACTAGAGAGTTATCCTAGTTCAGCCTAACCATCTGACCTAATATAGCCCCTAAGAGTTCTCTATCTACTTAATATAAATCCAAGGTTGTCATGATGGCAACCCTAGCCACATGTCACCTTGGTAGCAACCCTAGCCACATGTCATGGTAGCAAGTCTAAACATAAACCCTAATTGTGTTTTTACTAATTTATCCCTATATTAAAAATTAATAATAATAATAATAATAATAATAGTAAACAAAATAATAATAATAATAATAATAAACTTAATAATTATAATTATAATTAAAATAATAATAAATAAAATAATAATAATATTAATAATATAATTAAAAGTATAATATTATTGAAAAAATATATTAATGAAAAAAAATCTTAAAATAATTAAGTATTATATATAACAATAATAATAAACAAAATAATAATATTATAAATAATATAATTAAAAGTAAAATATTAATGAAAAAATTTATTCAAATAATTAATTATTTTTTATTATATGTATAAAGTTTTAATATAGATTTATCATTTTTAAAATATAAGTTAAACATATCTTTCTTCTATACAATATTATTTTTCTTATTTACAACATAAATATTATGTCGATCACATAATATGACAATTTTTATATAAATAATTTATAATAGAAAAGAAATAAAAAATAAGAAATCAATTTTAATCACTCACCTCTTCAATTAATGTACCATTAAATTATTAATGGAAAAATTTTTTATAAATAACTCAACTGTAACTTTTTCAGTTACAAATCTAAAAATTAAACATATAATTTCTAATATCATTACATTTTTAAAATTATAGTAAAAAACTTTTTACTTATTTCATTCATTTTTTCAGTTATTAATTAATTATTTTTCTAAAAAGATAATTGTTATAAATGATTAACAATATTTTATTTAAATTAAAAAAAACTAATATAATTGAAAGTAATGTAGTTAATAATTGGTAAACAATTGAAATAAAAATATTATGAATATTAAACATTAATTTTTGCGTTACACTTTTTTTTTTTTAAATTCTCCACACGTTAGTCAATTTTTTTTATTGCTAAATATATTTTGCAAAAACAGTGGAATAAAATCTCACAAAAAAATAAAACGATGGATTATAATAAATATTAGAATTATGAATTTAGTAAAACGGAATTTAATCATCATTAATGAATTCACCTCATATTAAAAATCTATGTATCCTCAGTTTTTATAGTTATTCTTTTTTCAAATTCTCCCCACTAACTCCAAATTAATTTTTATTATTACTAAATATATTTTGTTAAAACAGTATAGTATTATCTCAACAAAAAAAAACTCCAAATTAATTTTTATTATTACTAAATATATTTTGTTAAAACAGTATAGTATTATCTCAACAAAAAAACAGGTGGAGTATGATTAACCATCATTAATCACATTAATATAATATAATTTATATTTATATTAAATAATGTTTTGTAACTCCCAAATATATATTAAATTATATTTATATTAATATTTTTGTTATTCTTTATAAATACCTCCTTCATTATCTCTATTTGGCCATCTCATCATACACATACATTTAGTCATCTCATCACACAGATAATTTTTTAAACAATTACATTATTTGAATTAGTCAAAAAATGACTAACAATGTTTAATTTTGAAAACATATCATTAACATACCGTATTTTGTATTTTTATTTTACATGATAAAAATTTTGTTTTATTGTTGTTTTGTTGTTTGTAGGTATCCTTCCATGATAACTCCAGTATAAAATTTTGGGTGACAAGATTGAAATTAACTTGAAGGTTAGAGTACTATTATACCTCGTTGCACAAATACAGCGTAGAATAAAAGTCTCCATATGCTTTTATTTATTCACGTGCATAAAGTGAATGAAATAGATACATTGATAAACTAGCAAATCAATTACATATCCTACAAATTTTTATCGGATGTAATATGCTACCATATTTTATTCAGAAAGTTTTCTCAAGAACCGTTTTGATAGTTACTCTTTTTTCAAATTCTCTGCACTAACTCTAAATTAATTTTTATTATTACTAAATATATTTTGTTAAAACAGTAGAGTATTATCTATAAAAAAAACGGTGTAGTATGGATCAATTATATAGTGTCAGAGATTTAGATGTATGCCATTTGTTGTTTTGTAGTTTTTTTATTTTTATATTTTGGGTCTTGACCCTCTACCTTACCAAAATAAAAGAAGAAAGATATTTTTTTTATAATATTCAGTATTACTATAATAAATTTTTGACATTAAATGTATTTATATTATATTATATTTAAAAAATTTATATATTTTTTAAGTTGATTGTATTGAACATGATTATATTTTTAACCTAATTACATTTTATGTTTGCTTTGTTAGGAACTTGAATTAAAAACCTTTTACTATAAAATATTTTATTATATAGAATGAGAAAAATTATTTAAAAAAAATATTTGATATTTATTATAAAAGAAATACCTGAGCTCTATATATTATTGACTAAGTATTATATTATTTATAAATGTTATATATATATATATATATATATATATATATATATATATATATATATATATATATATATATATATATATATATATATATATATATATATATATATATATATTGTAACACTGTATTACAAGAATAATAGAATGTTTTTCAATATTTTTCAGAATCTCAATTGTGTTATATTTTGTAATAAGTATTTTGTAGATTGTATTTTTTTATTAATTATTCAATTTTAAATATAATGTAAAGAGAATGGTAGACCACAAAATATGAAATATGTAAGATACAAATATATTGTATAAAATAAAAAAAAAATTGTGAGTTGAGGAAATAAGTGTATTTTTAAATTGGAGGTAACAATTTGAAAATATGTTATACTTATTTAGTAAGATTTTAATAAATTGATATTATTTTTCATGCTGTGACTTCTTTGATTTATAAAATTCCACGGAAAACACCAAAATATAAATTCATAATATTAATTATTATTATTATTATTATGAGTATAAATTATATTTACTAAAATATATATTATTTAAAATAATATTTGAGGTAAAGATAAATAAATCCCGTGCAACGCACGGGCCATACATCTAGTTTCCACTAAATTCAAACTTGGGCTTTTCACAGGATAGACCCAAACAAGCTTTAAAAACAACTTGAGATTTTGCACAATATCATCTCAAAAACCTTCCACAAATAATTAAAGATTTTATACACCCTTCTAAACCCCGCGTATAATTTACAAATAAATTAATCAAAACACGACACCAAACTTCATAAAAACATAACCATTCCTGCTCCGTAACACGGGTTACACAAAATTAACATTTAACCTTTCAAGGCAAATACACATTCATGATGTTTATACGACATCAATTCTCGTTTAAAAACTTCGCAGCTAAATCATCATCATTTATTTTGTTTTTATCATAAAATAAAACACACCATGAGTCTTAAACATTTAACTCGAAACATGATAAGCATAGTTTAACAATTTGCTTCTAAAATAAATAACATCAAAGTTTAGGAAATTCAAGCGTCAACCCCAACCCGATGTCACATGATCAAAGTAGAAACCACTACAAAACGATAACTAAAAAATGGTCTTCAAAACTAGATTCCACTTACTCCCACAGAAGCTACTCCTGAGTTTTTGCACGTTACCCACGTAGATGCTACATTCAAACAGAAGGGGTGAGTAATCATAATCAATTATAAAAGACATAATAAAGAATAGATTTGCAACAATTATAATCTACAAATCCACAATATCAACACATCATAAAATCACACCCCAAACTTCATAAGTAACTCATATACAACTTCCATCACAAGGCTCATATATAGTCACATAACAAATACAAGTATCAATAAATCACATAACACCAACAGAAATTATGCAATGACACATAGAATGTTATGCAACAACACTGACTCAATGCATGTGGTACTAATTTATGAACACACGGGTTCATTTCGCTCCCTGTTCCACCACCATATGATACAGTATCTATCACCATAGGATCTGGTTCACTCTTGAACCAGAGCACATCACAAAAATCATTATCGCCACCATGGGTAACACTTCGCTAACTTCCCATATTAGAAAATTAGCTACTCGCACTCGAACCACAACCATAGGATCGAGGCTGAAGGAGTGAAAAACACTTAGAAAGGGGAGGGGGGTTGAATAAGTGTAACTTCTCAAAATGGTAGATAAAAACAAAGAACACAATTATTTTTATCCTGGTTCGTTGTTAACTAAACTACTCCAGTCCACCCCTGACAAGGTGATTTACCTCAACTGAGGATTTAATCCACTAATCCAACTGATTACAATGATTTTCCACTTAGATACCCTCTAAGTCTTCTAGAGTCTACAGATCACAACTTGATCACTCTAGGAAATCCTTTTACAATCAATGTAAAATAAATGTTTACAAGAGTTCGATTTGTTTCTAATAAAGCTGTAATCACACAAAGTGATATTTCTCTTAAGTTCTAATTCTTAACTCTCACTAAGATGTTACAAAGTTGTGAGGTTGAAGATGAAGTTCTTTTCGCTTTTCAGTTTGACAGCGTTTCTGTAAGTTTGCGCAAGTGTTCTATGCTGCTTCTGAATGGAACTTCTATATATAGGCGCTTGAGAGGAAATGACCGTTGGGAGCATTTAATGCTTTGCGTAAATAGTACAACGCTGCATTTAATGTTTCACACTTTTGTCAACTACCTCGAGCCATGCTTTTGCTGCTTTTACTGACTTTGCCTTTTGTAGCTTCTAACGTTCCTTTTGTCAGTCAAAGATTTGACGTTATAGCCTTTTCATCTTGTACTATCTTCTGGACTCAGAATGTGTTGAATAGACGTTTGAATTTCATAGTCCCAAGCTTTGGTGCAGATGCAACTTCTGTCTTCAGACTTTGAAGTGCTTTGAGCGTGATACCATCAGAGCTTCAGAGCTTGTACTTCTGACTGCCATCTTCTGATGCTTTCCAGTTCATGTTCTGATTCTGCAGGACCATCTTCTGATGAAGCAATCCAGAACTTCTGGGTTAGTGCTTTTGAGCGCTGATTTGTGCATACTCATTTCTACTTTTCCTGAAATGGAAAACGTAAAGGATTAGAGTACCACATTGTCTTATACAAAATTCATACTTAATGTTATCACCAAAACTAAGAATATTTATCAAAACATTTCTTGTTCTAACTGAGGCCACATCATAATTAGAACCAAAGTTCCGATCCGACAACATGGATGCATGATTCACAACACGCATCATTAACAACATCATAACAGATACACATTGGCCATCCTTTGACCATTCATGCCAACATCAACAAAACATCATCAACACAATTCATCTCAATAACCTCATTATAGTAGTATTAATATAACCACATTTATGAATATTAATATTACTACTACTAACAACAACATCACATTGTTTCAGCCCTCTTCCGATCACAGTTGCGGGGTACAGTTCTGGCATCAAGTGGTTTCAGCCCCTTCCGATCGCAGTTGCGGGGGATCGAACTGTGGTTCTTCCTACCAAGTTCAGCGCCAATCACCATTGAACCAACTAACGATTGGTTAAACAACTCAATTTTAAACAACATAGATATTATAAACAATCCAATTTTAATCATGTGATCTAAAAAAAACTTTCAATAATATTTTTTTAATTTTTCCGATAGTCACTTAGTGTTAAGTCTATAAACTTAACCCTTTCATTTGTAATAAGTAACATTTTTCTTAATCTAAATCTATTTTTTGTGTTAACAATTTTTTCCTTCAACATAATTTTTTATATGAACTAGATTGTTGGCCCGTGCGATGCACGGGTATTTTAGAATTGAAAACTATAATATTTATTAAAATTTAATATATTATTATTATTATATTAAGTAGGTTATAATAATAATAATTATTATTATTATTATTAATGTTAATTTATAACAATTATTTTACTATATCATGATATTTTCTATTACTATTATTTTATCATTTTATTTTTTATTTTAATTTTTTATTTCAATAGTTTTGTTTCAATGGCTTGTTATTATCACTATAATATTTATTATCAAATTAAAATTTTAACTTAAAAATCAATGCATTCTCGTTTGTTTTCAGTATCTCTTAAAATGACGTGATTATTATTTAAATAAATAATTTAAATAAAAGAAAATATATTATTAATGGTGTACATAATTTTGTAAACTTTGAGGTATTGAGATGTTATTGTCATTAAAAATATTTAGTATCAGATGACAAATATGAAAAATTTAATAAAATATTTAATTTATATATTTATATATAAAAATACATAAAAAATGGGTGATTAGACACATGTTTTTAAACAAAACTTTTATAAATTGACCTATAAATCTACATGCCTATTTTGTTCTCTTACACACAAAAAATAAAAAAACCAACAATTATGATGACACATATCAAATGAAAAATATAGAATATATAAAAATAATAAAAATTTATATTTTGGGTGTGGGTAATGATATACCTATTAGAGAAAATGAACAGAAATAAAAAAGGATGGTAGAAATATATATGTATTAAGAGGGAGAAAAATATCATACACAAAAATAAACAAAAATAACAATACATTATATCTGCAATAGAAAGATGGGTAATATAATTTTAAACTATTTAAAGGAAGACATAGTTTGAAAAAAAAACTTAAATTATAATGTAAATAAATTCCTTTCGCTTAGTTATGTTCTCAATGATCTGTGAGATTATTATATTTTTATGATTTGCTATTTTGATCTCAATGATTTGTGAGATCATTGAGAAAAAGATATGACTCTAATCATTTGAGTTAAGATCTTACTCGTTCGATATTGTGCAAAATTTAAAGGAATATGAATTTGTGAAATAGATTGTCAAAGTAAATCGATTTTGATCGGTTGATATTCTAAAATCGATTTTAATAATTTGAGGGGTTAAAAAATTTAATTGAAATTAAATATTTGTTTCTATAAAACCAAATTAAATTCTTTGTATAAATGCTTTTTTAACCTATTTTAATTTATTGATATTTTAAAACTGATTTTAATTGATTGATATTTTAAAACTGACTTTAATAATTTGAGCGATTAAAAAATTTAGTCGAACTTAATTATTTATTTCAATGACGTATAATATAAATCTTGATTTTATTCTTTGCATCAAATTAAAATTTATTTATTTCAATAAATTTGTATAATTTAAACTTGTATAAATTATTATTATATATTATTATTATATTATTATTAATAGAGATCATTCAATATTATGTTTTTTTTATTATTAGTATTTTTATAATAGTAATTATTATTATTATTATTATTATTATTATTATTATTATTATTATTATGTATTAATATAGTGTTAATTTAATATTTAATAAAATAAAGATGGCAGAAATACATATATATACATATATACATATATATACATATATATATATATATATATATATATATATATATATATATATATATATATATATATATATATATATATATATATTATATAGTGTTAATTCGAATCAATTAATTGGAATAATAAAAGATAAATTTGACGATTTTGAGAAGTTACGACAATTGAAACAATAATCTAATTTACTGTATTGAAAATAAAGGACAATGAATTGCAACAACATGCTTGCAAGTAAATCACAATCATAATTAATATATAAATATTACTTATATTAAAAATTAATATAATTTATCATAATAATAATAATAATAATAATAATAATAATAATAATAATAATGTTTCCTATGAAATTCAAATAATGCAGAACAAAATGACAGATTTAAATATTGTTAAAATCATTTGTAACATAATTGAAGACCTTCAATATATTATGATTAGAGACAGATACTTATATGATTTTCCACATGATTCTCAAGTAATAAGAATGTAAAAGTAACAACAAAATAATTCTTCTTTCTTCTTTACGTCCGCAAGAAATAGTAGAGAAAACTACATCACAAAATCCTATACGAAAATTATTACAAAATCGTATAGTTAAAATATTTAGATAATTGATATAATAGAGTAAATTAAATCACAAGTCTGCCATATAAATTGAAGAATAGTTAACACATAGTCAAAAATAAGAAAAGGAAATAAAAATATCGATACAAAATTAAAAAAATTAGGTACCTTGTCTTTGTTTGGGTAGAAGAGGATGAAGATATACAACAACAACAAATAGTTGAAATATATATAATTACTACAATAGAATAAGTTGAGGTACTTGTCATATAAATCAATTAATAGCTAAAACATATGAAAAGAAAGGAAAATATCAATACAAAATAGAAAATGAAGTACTGTCTCAATCTTATTTGAAGAGAATGATGAAGACCTACAACAAAATATATAGTACAAATATGTAAAACTCTTTTGCCAATTATGTATTTATATACATAAGAATGATTATTAATAAGACAATAACTCTAATTTTGTAACTCATATGTTACAAAAAAAATTGTAACGGACCGTTTTACTAATTAAAATCTATTATTAACTAATACTAATTAAATTTTTGTATTCTAATTAAAACATATTTACTTTTATCTTCATTATAATAATTTCATAGTATTGTAGCTAATGAATATTTATGGAATATATTTTAGTCAAGTAAAAAATCTAAAATTATGAAATTTATTTATGTAGAAGATATATATATATATATATATATATATATATATATATATATATATATATATATATATATATATATATATATATATATATATATATATATATAATGAATAATAATAATTATAATCAATAAAAGTATTGACTAATTATTTTTAATAAAATCTTGCTCTAATAATTTTTTTCTCGTATTAGTCCTAATTGGTCAATCGGTTATTTTTAATCAAATATAAGTAAATAAAATCAAACATTATATATTATTAAAATAAACTAAGTTTTTAGAGCTAATAATATAAAATTGTACATATTAAAGTATTGACTTCAAATGTTTTAATATCAAATTTTTTTTTTGTAGTGAGACAATTTATTAAAAATTATTTATTTATTATAATAAAATTAGGAAATTAGATTGGATAAATGTAATGATTTGGTGTGAAGAATAAAAAGTGATAAAAATTCAAAACTTTAATAGGTTTATAATATGATGCCACATTGGATTAAGGTTTCTAATATGATGCCACATAGGATTTAGGGTTAGGGTTGTGTCCAAGCTTGTCATCATGACAACCTTGCATTTATATTAAGTAGATGTGACATATGTTAATATTACTTTTAACTTTTTAATATTCTCTATCTTTCAAAAACAATAACTCATCTTCAGTTATTATATATTTTAATTTAAATATTATAGGATGGGTTAAATATATTTTTAATTTTTATAAATATTTTAAATTTAACTTTTAATTTCTATAAAAAAATATTATGTTTTATTTTTTATAAAATTTGCATGACATTTTAGTCCTTCTACAAAGATTAAAACTACGTGCATAAATAATTTTGCAGAGACTCAAACATAACCTTTTTTATAAGGATTAAAAGTCAAATTTAATAATTTTATACAGATCAAAAATAAATTTGACCCTATATTATTTAAAAAATTATTTTAATTTCATATATTATATTTCAATTATTATATATTATATTCAATTTCATATTAATTAATCATTGAAATAAATGGTTTTTTCTTTGGCCACCTCCCTATGGGGGTCACCCCCAGCGAAAATCCCAAAATACCCCTGCTTCGGAAATGAACTTCCGAAGCGCTTTTTTATTTTAAAAAATTTCCTTAATTCGGAAGTGCATCTCCGAAAACACCCCATGGGGCGTGTCTTCGGAGATGAACTTCCGAAAACACCTCATGGGGGGTGTCTTCGGAAATGAACTTCCGAATTATGCAGAAACTGTGTTTTTATTTTATGTTTTTTCATAACAGTCTCGCATTTTAATTAAACGCAAACGCCAAATAAAATAAGCAATAGATAAACTGAAAATACTAATATGTTAAATAAACAAAAAAAAAAATACTAATCCGATGAAAATAATATATACAAACCGAAAAAAATAAAAATAGTGTGCTAAAGATATAATCCGATAACAAAAAATATATAAACCCGACCACTACTGGGTGTGCCTAAACCTCTCGCCCTGAGACCTCCTCTGCCGCGTGTATGTCGCCGCACGGTCCGCATCAAGGACGATCATCTCCATCACCGCGACTGCCTTTGGACCGCCCCGCTCCACGATACCTCGATCCAACGCGTCCCGCCCAATCATCGATATCCGCTGGCAGATCGGCATGAGATCAATGGCGTGATCATCCTCGGCCTGCTGGTTCTCCAGGATCTCCTCGTGTGCTGGCCTAGGAGCGCCGGGAATGTCGGATCTCAGAAGAGGATGTGACACCCGGTAGAACCATGTGACGTATCCCTCCTCACTGTGCCAGTCCTGGGTGACCCGAGTGAGACGGTACTCCTCTGGTACCACATGATGCTCCCAGTCCTCCCATATGGCAGTGAGCTGCACTCGGGTCACAGTGTCGGGAGCAGCCTCAAAGGGTGACCTGGGTATCCGCTGCACGAATCCGAACTGACGCATGCACCGCTCAGGGAGATATCGAACCATGATGCCGGTCCCGCATGCCAACCATCCTGAATATAGAGCAATGCCGTCAAAGGGGACAATCTGAGCGTAGTCGACGAACGGCCTCCAGGTGACGTCGTCGTGCATCGTGCGGTCCAAGTACAGACGGTATGGTCCCACCGCATCGTTCCCCCTCTGGAGAGCGTATCTGGCGACCCTGGGCATGGCGTCCACGTACGCAGAATCGATGTGAAAGCCGTGGATGCGGGAGAAGTAGGAGATGATCCAGCTCTGAAACAGAAACAAGATAATGTATTAAAATTAAATACGAAACATATATAAATAAATAAATACGATAATGTATTAAAATAAAACGTACCGTAAGCAGTGTGCAGGATCCGACCAACTGCCTCGTCCTTCAGTTGGAGGCCTCATTCAGCTTCTGGCAGAGATATGCCAGAGTAGCTGACCCCCAGTTCCACTGGTGAACGGTATCCAGGTCCATGAAATAGCGGAGGTAGGCCACGTCGACGTACCTGGCACTCTTGTCCACAAAGCATGCAGCGCCTACCACATGCATGTACCAGCACCGGAGAGCGCAGCCGCGGTGGTACTCCCTGAATAGGTCGTTATCCTCCTGCTCGGCCTCGGCCGCCGCGTCCAGGTGGAACTCAAAATAGATGCTCAGTGTAGTGAACCGGACATGAGGCCCACAAGTCGTGACGCACTCAAAGTGAGCAACCTCGTGCGGCAGGCCCAAATAGTGCATCATCCACTCAATGGCCTCGACCCTCTGGATCCTGGAGTGGTGCAACAGCGGCCCCCTAATAGGCAGGTGGAGAAGACACTGGACGTCATGCAAGGTGATCGTCAACTCCCCCACCGGCAAGTAGAAAGAAGACGTCTCCTTGTGCCAGCGCTCCACAAATGCCCCCTGCATGCCGGTGCTGATGGTGGTGTACCCGGTCATGCAGAGCCCGCTAAGCCCTGAACCTCGCACATGGTCGTTAAACCACTGAGCTGCTGGTTTAAACAGACCGAAAATCTTCCTGGAGTGGTTCACCATTTTCAATGGCTCTCTCTCCTGTTACAAAAAAAAAACAAATAAGCGAGAAATAAACGGTAAAATTATAAAAAATGGTGACAAATAAACGGCTAAGTTAAAAAAAATACCTCTCCCTCCTAGATCCGCCGAGCGACGTGATCCTGGTAGTGAATCAGCAGGGAAGTGTCAAAAGGCCCTCCCGGATAGCTATCCACCTCCTGCTCCTCCTCCTCCCCGACTGGAGGGTCAACATCCGGTATGACCTCCTCCTCCTCCTCCTCATCCTCATCCTCCTCCTCTCGCTGGCGGGAAGAAGATACCCGAGCCAGCCTACTCCTAGAGCCTGAAGCAGATGAACTCTCCACCAAGTCCTGTGGAACGTGCACACGGCGTCCCCGGCCCCGCCCGCGTGTCCACGCCAGCTGCGCCGCCGCCCGCTCGCGTCTAGCCGACGCAGTCTGGTACTCCCTGCCTTGTCTGATGCGTGCTGGCTGGTTGCCTGACATGTTCTTGTAAACAATCAAAATCGATTAATATGCGAGACAAATGAAAAAACAAAAAAAAAATGCACTTCTGATACAGTTCGGAAGTTCATTTCCGAAACTGGGATGAAGGTGTTTTCGGAAATGAACTTCCGAAACACCCCTGCGCAGAGCTTTTCTGCAACCTACAATGGCAGACCCCAAAATCAAACTTTAAACCTATGTCTACACATTCTAAACATCCTAAATACCAGTACCAACCTAACCTAATACATATTTTCCTATTTGTAAACACCCTAATATCAATTTTAAGCATAGATCTAAAACTCAAAATGCTTACCGATTGAAGAGGTTGGAATGCTTTTTAATGTAGTATATGAAGCTTGTTGGAGCCTTTGATGTTGCCTTGGAAGTCTTTTAACAAAATTTCGCCTTTGGTGTTGTTTGATGTTGGATTAGGGTAAATGAATGGGGGAGGGGGAGTGTTCTGCTTAATCTGCAGAACGTGTCTTATTTCGGATGTTCATTTCCGAAATTGTGGTTTCGGAAATGAACTTCCGAAATAAGACAATTTTTTTAAAAAAAAGGCGCTTTCGGAGATGAACTTCCGAAAACACCTTTTTCATGCAGTTCGGAAGTTCATTTCCGAAGTCAGGGGTAGTTTGGGTTTTTCACCAGAAGTGAACTAGAAGGTTGGGAGGTTGGCAGAAATTTTCAAATAAATTTCTTCCCTGCATGGCACATGTCAAATTATCAGCACTAAAAATTAATCCCATAGCATTACTTAAAGTTTTTTTTTTCCTTAGAGTAATTGAAGATATTTTAATCTTCAACTAAATACATTTGAATGAGTTCAAGTAATCCCTATAATGAGGAAACTTCCTTGTTTTTTCCCTACCGATTGAACCACAAGAGTTTGAATGTGTCTGATAAACCATTCTTTCTTTCTTTTTACGTATAAGTTTGGTAAGTTTACAGTTTAAGGAAGACTTGTTTATTAATTGAAGTCTAAATTTAATATAAAATAAGGCATTCCAATTAATTCACAATAGGTACATCAATTAATTAAAGTTCAAAACTAATACTAGAATAAGGCATGTCAAATTCACTTAATACACTAGAACACCATGTGAAACTCTCCTATCGTCACATAGCTAAACTAACACATCAATTATTAACACACCTGAAATGAATTTTTTACACATCATTAAAGTTAAATGTATAAAATTTAAAATAAAAATGAAAAATAACAAAATTTGACCAAATTTACTTTAGGTATTTTCTTTTTTCATTTTTATAAATTAAACATAATACTGGTAAACAAGGTTTTAGAAAGCAGACATAAAACTTTCGTCGCTTTGAATGAATGTTTCAATTTGTAAAGCATGGCTAACCTATTTTATTCTTTGTTATTTTTTAAAGGAAACTTTCATATTTACTTTTGGATTTGGAGCATTACTCTTTTTTTTTGTCGTTATTTATTTTTTAGATTTTTTTTTTTGTTTTTTTTTTTTAATGTTGTTGTGGATTTTGAACGAAAAGATTAAAATGCATATTGTTTCACGATCACTTTAAAGTAGGAAAAAAACAACTGTATTAGATTATTCTTTGGTCGAATTTGGAAAAAAATTAATTTTCTTAGTCCAAGAAACATAATTACACAATTCAAAGAGAGTTGTTTCACGGTATCAGTGTGATGGACTAGCTTTTAATTGTTTAAATAAGGATGAAAGAAACTATTTAGAAGATCATTTTATTGAGAGTGAGATCAAGGAGGCGGTATGGAGCTCTGATGGAAGCAAGAGTGCATGTCTTGATAGTTTTAGTTTTGAGTTCTTGAAGAAATATTGAGAAACGGTTAAGGATGATATGGTTAATTTTGTGAAAGTCTTTCATTCTAAAGCAAAACTCATCAAGGTTTGTACATCATCCTTTCTAACTCTCATTCCTAAAGTAGATAATCTTCAATCCTAGATAGAGTATAGACTTATTTGCTTAGTTGGTTGTCTCTACAAGATTCTAGCAAATCTCTTTGCTTTGAGATTAAAAAGAGTCATCGGTAAGCTTATTTCCAAAAATCAATCAGTATTCATTTCGGGTAGAAACATTTTGGACGGCGCTTTGGTAGTGAACGAAGTTTTAGACATGGCAAAAAGAGAAAAAGGGAAATGTTTGGTATTGAAGGTTAACTATGAAAAGGCTTATGATAGTGTGAGTTAGAACTATATGAGATTTTTGTTCAACAAGATGGGGTTTAGAGTAAAGTGGATTAAGGGGAGGGAGGCATGTGTTTTTAGCAGTTTTATGTCAGTGTTGGTTAGTGGTAGCGTAACTAAGGATTTTGTTATGGAGAGGGGGTTGAGGCAGGAGGATCCTCATCCCTTTTTTTTCGTGATAACTATGCAAGGTCTCTCAAGGTTGATGAAAAGAGTTGTGGAATTAAGGGAGTTTAGAGGTTTTCAAATAAATGAGGAAATTTTCGTAGATATGCTTCAATTCCCGAACGATACTATAATTTTAGGAGATGGGGGCAGGGAGAACTTGTGGAGTACCAAGGCAAAATTAAGAGGTTATGAGTTGATTTCAGGTTTAAGAGTCAACTTTTTCAAAAGTAAACTATATGGCATCAACATGAGTGGATTGTCTATGAACACAACATCATATTTCCTATCTTGTGGCAAGGATAACCTTCCGCTCAAATTTCTAGGTGTGAAAGTTTGAGAGAGCCCTAGAAGAGAGTATATATAGCCGGATATAATTCATAATCTCATAAAAAGAATGTCCTCTTGGAAAGGTAGATATCTTTCTTTGGGAGGGATGGTAATGTTAGTTAATGATGTGCTAAAATTTATTCCTATCTATATTATGCCCTTCTACAAAACCCCGGTAAAGGTGTTAAAAGAGATTAGAAGTATTCAAAGTAAATTTTTTTATGGAAAGGGAACGATAATAATAGAACCATTCACTGGATTAGTTGGGAATTTGTGTGTAAACTCAAAGATTTTGGGGAACTCGGCATTAAAAACATAGAAAATTTTAAGAAGGCTCTTTTACTTAAATAGAAATGGAGGATTTTGAAGGAAATTGATCTTATTTGGAGTGAGATCTTGCATCGTAGGTACAAAAATTCGGAGATGAAGATGTTTATCAACAACAAAAGTGCGATTAGCAAAGGGGACTCAATATGGTGGAAAGATATAATTATGGTGGAAAGCTTGATAGAAGGAGGTCTAGAAAATTTTAGTGATTATATTCGTTGTAATATGAATGATGGAAGGTGCATTCTTTTTTGGCCTTGTAAGTGGCTAGGAAACCAATCTTTGAAGGGAGTTTTTCTTGATATTTATGATTTGGCTGAAGATCCATTCGGGACCGTAGCAGAAGCGGGATACAAGGAAGGTGTCTGGAACTAAAAGTTGCAATCTAATCTGGATATTTTAGTGAATGTTGACAGTTTGAAGGTGGGAGAATTAATTACTTTGATGTATGATTTAAAACTGAAATCGTCACTTGCTGATGAGTTTTTATTGATGACAGTGAAGCTTTAACAATCAAGTTGTGTAGGATTCATTAGGTTCCTTCTCAACATAGGTTTCGGAAAGGAATCAATTGACAGTCGCTTTGAAAATCATGTGGAATTTAAAGGTACCCTCAAATATCTAAATGTTTTGTTGGAGGATGCTTATCAATAGACTACCGACCAGAGACCAATTAATTCTCAGAGGCATTTTAATGGGTGACAAAAACAAGTGTCGTGTCTTCTATTTTCATGAAGAGGAGGATAATTCTCATTTATTTAGAACATGTGCAGTTTTAAAAAGAATATGGATTGCAGTGGAAGAATGGATGGGTTATCAATATGGTTTATTTTAGGACAACTTAACAAACTTATTGTTACATAGCAATAAGGTGAAGAGCAAGGATAAGCGCAACAAACTTTATGTATTCTGGTTAGCTACTAATTGGAATATTTGGTTGATGAGGAATGCTATTATGTTTCAAGGTAGAGTTTTTCAATTTTTAGGATCGTTTGTTGTCAATCAAATTTTTATCTTGGAAGTGGATAGGATTGAGTAACAATTCTCCTTTCTATTGTGATTTACGTGATTGGTATACCTCTTCCTTGGATTGTCCTAGGACGATGGGATAGCTTTTGTTTAGTGTTTTTTGGGTTAGATTACCCTTTGTACTCTTATTGAGTGAAATTGAACCCATTTGGCCTAAGACTCTATGAAATGATTGGAAAAGTAATTAACCACTTTCTGATGAATCTCATACACCCCCTTCACTCAAGTATCACCTGCCTTAAGAGCTAAAATAGCATTCCTCCTATACATACTTAATGCAGGCATTAAAGAAACCAATATTGGCATCTCCCTCCCTAAGCCATTTGACTCTGGCTCTCTAAATAAATTGGGCATCTTTGATCCGAAGGAGGGTCTAGGGATCAGACACTACCTTCTTCCTATAGACAATCTCCCCTACTAAAAGTCCACCCTACTCAACTCTAGCATATAAAGAATTTATCTCCTTCCTTAAGGCAACAATCTAAAAATCAAGGTCACTAAAACCTTGATGATTCCAAGTTTTTAGAACACGTTTCATGGCTTTAAGTTTCTCTTTAAGGACAAAATCTTTCCAATCAGAGAACTGGGAGCTCAACCAACTACTAAGCAACAACTCAGGAAGATGAGGATGAGAAAGCCAATGGTTATTGAAACGAAAATGCTTAGGACCCTACATTTGGTTGGAATACCAAAGAATAATATGACAATGATCTGACACATCTCTAGGCAAAACCCATTGAGACACTGTCCCCCAAAACTCCCACCAACTACTCGATATAAGAATCCTATCCAGATGACTTACAACTCCATCAAAAGGCTAGTACCAAGTAAAACTCCTACCAAGAAGTGGGAGATCAAGCAAACCCATCTCAGAGATGAAATTACTGAACTCAATAAACTCAATATTACTAACACTATAGGCAAAGTCATTCCCTCAAATTCTTTCTGACGAAGACAGACAAAATTAAAATCTCCAAGAACGCACCACACTCCCTACCAAGATTGATCCTCCTCAATTGAAGGTCCCTCCACAAAGACCTTTTCTCTATGAGACTACACTTAAAATAGATATTAACGACAAAACAAGTAGTATTATCCATCCCTCGCTCTAAACATGCATCAAAGTACCTCGGACCAATAAAAAAAAGAGCGGGCATTCCATCGAGTTACACCAAATAGATAAGAGATCACCACTATTACCTAAGAGCAGAGAATAAAATTATAATGATACGAAGAAGATCTCTTCATCCTCAATCTCTTTCCACTTAAAGAAGATTTTTTTGTTAGCTTGTGTTTGAATCATTTGTTTGAATTGAACAATAGGTTATATAATTGCAAGGATTTATCCTCGTTATATATTGATCGCCATGAAAATCAACATATGACCATAGATCAAGGTAAGTTCAATTTATTCTCATTTAATGTCGATCATTAGTAGATCAACCCACTTTGTTGTTTAAACCTCCTACTATTTCATTTTGGGTTAATACTACTTTACCCCCTGCCATATAAGCGAGATTCGGTTTACCCCCTCTAAAAAAAAACTTATTGGACAAACCTTGCAAAATAAAGATTCCATCAAATTTGACCCTGATCAGTTTTTTTGGCCAAGATTCTTAGAATCTTGCCTACGTGGCATTTTTGGTAGTGCTGACTGTACAACACATAAGCAATGTGGCACAGTCATCACTGCCACGTGGAATTTAATTTTTTTTTTTGAAATTTTTTTTTTTAAATTTTTTTTTTTAAATTAGTATTTTTTTTAAAAAAATTTAATATTTTTTTACGTTTTAAAAAAATATTTGACAGTACCTGCGGATTTACGTACAGATTTAAAAATACCTGCGGATTCACCAACGGATTTGACAATACCTGCGGATTTACCTACGAATTTGACAATACCTGGGGATTTACCTGCGAATTTACCTGCGGATTTACCTACGAATTTGACAATACCTGCGAATTTGACAATACTTGCGGATTTACCCACGAATTTGACAATACCTGCGGATTTACCTACAGATTTAAAAATACCTGCGAATTTACCTACGGATTTGACAATACCTGCGAATTTAACTACGAATTTAAAATTACCTGCGGATTTACCTTTAAAATACATGCGGAAAAAAAAAAAAAAAAAAACAGTAAAACAATTTTGGAAAAAAAATTTTAAAAAAAATTAATAAAAACGTAAAAACGTAAATTTTTTTTAATTCTTTTTCAATTTTTTTATAATTTATATATAATAAAAACGTAAAAAAAATATTATTTTTTTTTTTAAAAAAATTTTAAAAAATCAACAAAATTAATAAAAAAAATTTTAAAAAATATTAAATTTTTATTAAAAAAAAAATTTTCAAAAAAAAAATTAAAAAGAAAAATAAATTCCACGTGGCAGTGCTGACTGTGCCACATAAGCAATGTGTTGTACAGTCAGCACTACCAAAAATGCCACGTAGGCAAGATTCTAAGAATCTTGGCCAAAAAAACTGATCAGGGTCAAATTTGATGGAATCTTTATTTTGCAAGGTTTGTCCAATAATTTTTTTTTAGAGGGGGTAAATCGAATCTCGCTTATATGGCAGGGGGTAAAGTAGTATTAACCCTTCTATTTTTTAATGTATTTTGATTTGATTGTATCTTTTTGTCAACATGTGCAATATGAATATATGATGCATTAGTATTTATTGCCAAAGCATGGTGTCAACTGTCCAGCCTCCCTACTTAATTTGAAGTTAGTTTTCTGCTCATCTACCTTACCATACCATACCATAACCACACTACTCTCTCTCCCTCCCTCTTACCATAAATCCAATCTTACACTCTTTATTTTCCTCATAAATAATTAAACCCCTCTCTCTTTTTTCTTCTCACAACTCAACTATTACCATTTTCTTCTTCATCTTCCTCCTTCCACCCTCAACATGGATTGCTGCATAATCAGCAAGCTCAAATCCGAACCTCTCTGGTTCCTCCTTCTCTTCTCACTCGGCCTATTCGCCATTCTCAGATTCACTCTAATATTCCTCAACTGGGTCTATGTCAATTTTCTCAGACAACCCAAAAACCTCAAAAAGTACGGATCTTGGGCACTCGTCACAGGACCCACCGACGGCATTGGAAAAAGCTTCGCCTTTGAGCTCGCTCGCAAAGGCTTGAACCTAATCCTCGTCGGCCGCAACCCCGACAAACTCAAAGACGTTTCGGATTCTATCAGAGCCAAGTTCGGGAAAACCGAGGTTAAAACCGTTGTCGTTGATTTTACAGGTGATCTCGATGAGGGTGTGGATAGAATCCGTGAAACGATTGAGGGGTTGGATGTTGGGGTGTTGGTTAACAACGTGGGGATTTCTTACCCTTATGCGAGATTCTTCCATGAATTGGATGAGGAGCTTCTGAAGAATTTGATTAAGGTGAATGTTGTGGGAACTACTAAGGTTACACATGCTGTTTTACCTGGGATGTTGAAGAGGAAGAAGGGGGCGATTGTTAATATTGGTTCTGGTGCTGCGATTGTTATTCCTTCTGATCCACTTTACGCTGTTTATGCTGCCACTAAAGCGTGAGTGTTTTTGTATTTGAATGCTGTTTTCTGAGATTTGAGTTTTGTTTTGAGATTCTCGGGTATTGATGTTATGATATTTTCTGTTTTTGGTGTTTCAGGTACATTGATCAATTTTCTAGATGTCTCTATGTTGAATACAAGAAGAGTGGGATTGATGTGCAGTGTCAGGTATTGTGACGCTCTTTTGATTTTACTCATTTTACCTGCTTCTAGCTTAGTAGTGTAGTGCATTTTTTGGTAAAAAGTTTCATTGTTTTTAATTAAAGGGTAATGCTAACTTGTGCCCTTGGGGCACAAGTTAAAATAAAGTTAATTGCTACACTACCAATTAGAAGAGATTGGAAATTGGAAATCCAGATTAATAGCTCTAGTTTCAGATGAAGTCAATTGAATTTTGTGGTGATGATGATATATGAATAAAAAATAAGCATAAGCATGCATAGGCTTTTAGCATTATCACCTTTATCTATTACCATTGTGGACTTTACCAGACATAGATTTTGTGGTACAGAGAGTAGATCGTATGGAAAGTAGTCAAATAGATAGAGACAGAGGAAGACTTAGAAAAACTATAAGAGAAGTTATAAAGATAGATTTTGAGATTAACAATTTGGATAAAAGCATTAAAATATTATGGCAAAGTTGATCCATGTAGCCAATCCTACTTAGTGAGATAAAACTTGGTTGTTGTTGTTGGGGACTTTACATGCACAAAGTATGATTAATTTGGTAACGCACAAATGTTCACGGTTACAACTGTGTGAACAAAAACTAAACAGAAAAGTAACCCCTTTACTTTTTCTTTCCAAGTTGTTGCAACTATATGGGTAAAAAGTTTGTTGGAAGTTGAGGACTTGAGATGTCATAGTTCCGTTTGATATTGATATTTTTTTCATGACAAGAATTCTAGCCATGTTTGTCTCTCTGTAGAAAATTGACTATGTTACCATGTTTCTGATGTAATATCTTTTTCTGGATTTCAGGTTCCATTATATGTGGCAACAAAGATGGCATCAATCAAGAGATCTTCCTTCTTTGTTCCATCAACAGACGGCTACGCAAGAGCAGGTGTGAAATGGATAGGATACGAGCCTCGTTGCACACCATATTGGCCACATACCCTTCTTTGGGCTGTGGCATGTTCGTTGCCGGAGTATGTAGTTGATACTTGGCGCCTCGGGTTTTGTATGGGTATTAGAAAGAGGGGGCAGCTCAAAGACTCAAGGAAGCAGGAATGAAAAAAGGATGCTTGTTTGTTTGTACTCTTTAGGCATAGATGTTGTTGCTGATAACTGCAGAATGGTGCTAGTAGGTTAAGATTCCAAGTTGTCTCATGTGTTTCTAGTTTTACTCTTAATGTTGTTGGTCTTAATGTGTATCAATTGTGTGACTTATTCTTTTTCTTCCCACATTCCACGTGTTTCTGTTATTTGGTGTTAGTATTATGCGCTTAGGTTTAGAAGTTATAGCTCTACACGAAATGCATAAATTTGATGTGCAACATAAGTTTGTGATGATGTGATAATGATGAATTTGCATGAAACATAAAAGACTATATGTTTATGTCTGTTTGGTAAGACCTAAAAAAGACTTTTTAGTTTTTCAGCTCACATTAATGAAAAAGTTTTGTTTGGTAATGCTATTTTAGCTTGTAGTTTTTTTATTAGTTTTTTGTTTTTTTTATTAAAAGCTATTTGAAATAGCTTTTGAACTTGTAGCTTCTAACTTGTGACTTTTTTTTTCTTCATTTATACCCGTATTATTTTAACAAAATATTATTATTCTTATTAATTAAAATGATCTTTTATGTCATTTTGTATCTATCAGCTAATAGAACAGCTAATTTACTAAACACTCATGTTAGTTTATCAGTCACCAGCTATCAACTACCACCTATAAACTATCACCACCTATAAACTATCAGCTATCAACTACCAGCTATAAGCTATTAGCTACCTGCTAATTTTACCAAATAAAGTCATAGGCTCTATTCTCTTCGGTTGGTTTTCCAAGAATTAATTGTGTAGAATTATGTTCGACATATTTTGTTGATTCCGAATATCAACTACCAGCTATAAGCTATTAGCTACAA
The DNA here is from genome assembly GCF_029867415.1 of Vicia villosa. NCBI lineage: Eukaryota > Viridiplantae > Streptophyta > Magnoliopsida > Fabales > Fabaceae > Vicia > Vicia villosa. The sequence continues at coordinate 920,210 of NW_026705156.1, read as the reverse complement.
GCTAATTTTACCAAACGGAGCCATGGACTTTATTCTCTTCTGTTGGTTTTCCAAGAATTAATTGTGTAGAATTACGTTTGACATATTTGGTTGATTTTGAATAGAATTAATTATATTTAGAAAATTGATTTAATTATATTTTAAATTTTTTATTGTATTTAAAGCTAAGATTTACTATAATTTTAAATTGAAATTTTCGATTTAACTCATTTTTGCATAATTTATCGTTTTATCTTCAAATCACTTTAAATTTAACTCAAATCAATTTTACATAATAAACTCATTTGAAATTAATGCTCTTTCCCGCATAACCAAACACATGCTAAATATGTAAAATTATTTTCAGAATTTTGAGTAAAGTAAACTAAACAAATAATTAAACAATTGGAGACTAACTTTTTCTAAGTATTAAATATGTGTTTGGTTTATATGCAAGTATGTTTTATTTTAATTTAATTCCTATAAAATTTGTTCAATGAGTATTTAGTCGATTACAATCTTACAAATAAATTTAGGGAATTCTTATTTTACTCTAAGTGGTAGAAAAACTCTCCTAAGAAAATCAAAAATATCTTTCAAATTTTAAAAATGCATTTTTGAACGCATCTCTTCCACACCAAAACACGTTCTAAAGTGAGTCTCATCCATTTATTTCTAAAATATATTTCAAAAATGCATCTCTGGATCTATCTTATACGCACCCCACACATTCCTCACTGAATCACCCTCTTTTTGAAATAAATTAATCCAAAGATAGATCTCCATATTCAACCCGGACAAAATACAAAGATGCATTTCCGTATTCACACTACTAGACAGTAAATTTAACTTTGTTTTAGAGATACACTAATTTAATTGACAGTGAATTATAACTATTCTATCACATTCAATTTTATATAAACTAAACCATTCATTAATCAAATAATGTGAAAATGACAAATATATAAATGATTAAATCTAGAATGCACAATGAAGTCAAAATAAAGTACAAACGATAATAGTGCTCCTGATACAAATACTATATACTATTGTGTATGCCGGATCGGGCCCTTTAATTCCTACACTGCCTTATGTACTGTAGAGCTGCCCATGCCACCCTCATGATGGCATCCATAACGTTCCTCACCTAAGAGCCATCTAGAAAAACTCCTTTGTCTATATCTGTCTGCCCAAGCTCCATGATACGACGACATCTAGGCAACACATTAATATCATGATATGCCCTAGCTGGTTCTTCCTCTTGTATCTCCTGATGAGCTGGCTTAGGTGGATTTCTTGGAGCATCCGACGTCATAAAAGGATCTGACACCTTGAAATACCATTGAATTTAGTCGTATGCAACACTCTAGTCGTTATGAGCTATTGTACCATGTTCTGCATCTGGTACCATATGATTAAGGTAATCATCATACATGACACTAACACCTCTGTGTGTCATAGCGGGAGGAGCATACTCGTAAGGTTCTATGAAAAAAACTACATGTATTCGAGCTACTGCATGGCGTGCTCAAGCAAATGTGCATACATCAGACGTGACCCGCAAGCCAATTGTTCAAAATATAAGGCTCTGTCTTCCAAAGGATACATCTCACAGTGATCTACGTATGCCTAGAAGTGTATATCCTCTACTAACAAGTGGTCAAAATACACTTTGAATGGCTTCGCCTTTTGATTCCATCTGAGTGGCACAAATGCAAAAGCACGTGGCATATCCTCAGTGTAGGTCAGAACACATGACTAGCCAGATATGTGTGGGAAGTGCTGGAGGACCAAAGCCTAAAAATGATACATATGAATCATTAGTATTGAGGTAGCACAAGTGATAAGAAAATAACACACAAATACTATGAATGCGAGGAATACAATGAATGCGATGATAAATTGATTTGGCCTTATCACACTTCAGGAGATCTTTGTCTGAAAGAGGCTTACATGCTCAAATCAGTTCCCTCTATTAAGCTTCCTTGGACAAAGCTGATTTGGAACAAGGACATTTTACCATCTAAAGCCATGACTATTTGGAAACTGACGGTTGACAAATTACCTACTGATGAGCAACTTATGACTGGGGGTCGTGTGATGGCTTCACTCTGCTCTTTGTGTAGATCCAATTCTAAAAATATGAGACATCTCTTCTTTTCTTGCAGCTTTGCAATGAGACCTTGGCACTAGTTTTGTAGAACCTTAAACTGCAACCATCTCCCGACCAGCTTGGACGATTTATGGAGGATTGATGGTCGTTCTCCCTAATGTTCTCTTGTCATCAATTCTAGTATTGGCTTAATTATTAATGGCATTTGGAATGCTAGGAACCCTGTTACGTTCAACAATATATCTCATACTGATATAAGCACCATTATTAAGATAAAGACTCAAATCTCTTGTTTAGGCAAGAATTCTAACCTTTGTGTTTCTTCTTCCATGGATGACTTCATGCTTCTCAAGGCTTTTGATATCTCTTTCAGACCCCCTAGGGCTCCCTCCATAAAGGAGGTTATTTGGAAACCTTCACCTAATGGTTGTCTTAAATGTAACTACGACGGTTCTTTTATTCATAAGACCACTTGCAATGAGGGTGTTGAATAATTTTTTCAATTGTTGAATGCTTCCAATGGTGTGTTGAATGAGATGTTGAATATGATGGATTAATTGGTGTTGAATATATTCAACATGTTGAATGAGAAGTGAGTGGGGACCACATCATTTAATTTACAAAATCTTATTGGTTATTTTGATTATTTAGATTTTTATTTTATCATAATTATTTGAAACTATTATTTTATAATAAATAAATTTTTTATTTATTTTTATTTTCACTAAAATTCATCACTTTTTTGTCTATAAATAGAGTCTTGGTTCATTTGATTTGGACAAAGAAAAAAATCCATTTTTTCTCTCTAATTTTTTCTATTTAGCCTCCAATAAATTCTTGTTTATAGCTCTAAACAACTTTTTAGTGAAATGGATCCCAACAATAACCCTTTTAATACCCAAAATTCTACTAATTATCCTTTCAACTATCTGAATCCCAACTATATATTTCAAAATCAATCTTCCAACCAACTAGGTCCCCAAAATATGTCAAATTTCATAATGCCGTCATCTAATCTAAATTATCGTCCATATTATGGATCTATGATGTCATATTCATCGCAAGCACCACCTTATTATTCTTCTACTCCAATGGAAAATGAAAATGTTCCTAATGTTGGACTTGATGAATTTCCTGAATTTTCTACACAAACGGCTCTTGGTGGCATGAGCGGTGGTCATGAAGCCACTCCAAATACAGAGGATTCAACTCATGTTCGCCGAAAAAGCCCCAAATGGACCACTGGTCAAACTTTGATTCTAATTAGTGGGTGGATTAAATATGGAACAGACAGTGTTGTTGGGAGAAACCAAAAAAGTGATTCATATTAATATAAAATATTTAAGTCTTAATTATTTTAATTTAATTTCAATCGACAATTGTTATTAATATATAATCAGAAAAACATAAAAGAAAATAAAAATATGAAATAAAAGTGGTGAGGTAGGGTGTTGAATTTTATTAAACAAAAATCATTGTAGTGAGTAAAAGTTGAATGATTGTTGAATTATTAGATGTGAGAGAGAGAAGATGATGTGGAGTGTAAAAAAGGAAAAAGGAGGGTGTTGAAAATGTATACCATTGTAGATAGTCTAATAACAATATGATTGGTTGTGGCAGCATTCTCAGAGATAGTAGTGGAGATTTTATGCTTGCGTTTTCTAAAAACATCAGTGATACCTCTTCTTTTTTTTTTCGCCGAGTGCAGAGCCATTATCAAAGCAATCCAAATTGCTAAAGATAGATCTTGGCCAAGAGATTGGATACAAACAAATTCCCTTTTTGTGATGCAAACTCTTACTAACCCCTCCACGATTCCTTGGCAATTTAAGAAACATTTGGAATGACAATCTGACCATCAATGCAAATATGACTTTTGTTTTATCTCATATTTATAAGGAACGAAATAGTTGTACAAATTTTTTTCGAACATCGGCCTCACAACTAATTCCTTAACATACGTCGATGATATTCCTCCAAACATTAGACAAGGTTTAGTAAAAAAATAAGCTTAAAATATTTTTTTTTTTTTAAATTCTCTTCATTCAACATTTTGGTATAGTCCTTTTTTTTTTTTTTGTGTATCTCTATTTCTTTCCCTCAATATATCATCCTTATTTAAAAAAAAAAATAAAAATGTATACATTAATTCATCCAAAAATAAAAATAAAAAGATAATAAATGTATCCAATCAAAGTCTCTAGATTTTATGCAACAAAGAAAAAAAAACTCTAGTATTTAAGAAACTAATGGGGCGCCAGGGAAAGGGAGCCGCCATACCATAAACCCTCGAAGCTGAGGTTTATCAATTCGCATTAGGGTTATTTCGTAATCGCGAGATGGCGGCGATGAGTTCAGACAACCGCAGCGTCGTCTTCATCGACACAAACCTCGACACTCACTTGGCCCTCACTATCTCCGATCACGACACCGTCTCCGACTTCAAAAGTAATCTCTCTCCCTCTTTATCCTTCTGTTACTTTACATTGCTTAGTTTTAGTTGAACTTCAATTGATATATGTATCTATTTTGTTTGTAGAGAGAATCGTGTTAGAGCATCCTTTATGTTTTCCCAAAATCGGACAGATACAGATTAACGGGATTAAGGTACTTTCACTACTGCATCCATTGTTGCTCTAACAATGATTATTGCAATGTAATGTCTTATTGATTATGTTGTTTTTATTCGTTTTTGTTTTCGGTAGGTTAAGCGCAATGGTCACTTTTATCATTTATCGGATTCGATGATTGTGAAAAGTGCTTTTAGTGGTTACAACAAAAGCTGGTTTCTTAGTGTTGATGTTTCTGCATTGGAGGATTGTAGACAGAATGAACAGTTGTTTTCTCATGCTTCTCTTCATCGGGTGGATGATAATAATGCGATTGTTTTACCATGCAATTACAAGCTGCAAATGTTGGAGAACAAACAGAATGAAAGGGAAGGAGTTGCTGTTGTTAGCCCTTGTGTTTCTAAACATAGTGCTAGTAAAGCGGATACAAATTTGAAGGCTGGTGTCAATTTGTTTGGCAATAATGATGGAGAAGTTCCATTGGCTGGTTCAATCCCGAAAACTGATGACCGTAGTCGTTTGAATAATGAAGTTCCAAGTTTACATATGGAATGCAAAGTAGATGGGATTGATAAAGGAAATAAGGTGGATTGTAATGCGTATGAAGATGAACCTTCGGTATCTGTGCAGAGTGAGATGAGAAAACGGAAGAATAAAAGGAAACGAGAAGACACTGTGGAGGGCGATAAGTCCAAAGAAGAAATTGCTTCTGATCACCCTCGGGTTTCAGAGGTCACTGGAAAAAAAGCTGTGAAAGATTTGGAGATGGCTCCAAGTTTGAATATTGAATGTAAAGTGGGTGAATCCGGTGAAGGAAATAAGGATGATTGTAATAGGGGTGAAGATGTACCTTCAATAACTGCGCCAAGTGCAAAGAGAAGAAAGAAGAGTAAAAAGAAAAAAGAAGATGCTGCTGGAGGTGATAATTCAAAAGAAGAAACCCCTTCTGACCGTCCGCATGTTTCAGAGCATACTGAAAAAGAAGCGGTGAAAAATTTGGAGGTGGTTCCAAGTTTGCATATTGAATGTGAAGTAGATGGATTGGGTGAAGAAAATAAGGGAGTAGTACCTTCAACATCTGAGCCAAGTGCAAAGAAAAAGCGTAAGAGTAAAAGGAAAAACAAAGATACTGTGGGAGGTAGTAACTCAGAAATTAACAATGGTGCTGTCAATAATCCTGTTGGTTGCCCATCCGAAAGGGCTTCTAGTTTCAACATTTTTCAAGTGCCACAATCCGAGAACAAGCCGGATGAAAAAGAAGAAATCCCTATTGACCACACATGCGTTTCACCGCTCACTGAAAAAAAAGCAGTAAAAAATTTGGAGATGGTTCCAAATTCACATATTGAATGTGGGATAGATGGATTCAATAAAGACATTAAGGATGACTCTATTGTATGTGAGGAAGCAACTTCTAAACCCTCTCCAAGTGCAAAGAAAAAGAAGAAGAGTAAGAGTAAAAGGCAAAAAGAAGATGATGCGGGAGGTGATATCTCCAAAGATAACATTGCTTCTGTTGATAATCCTCCCGATTGTCCATCTGAAAGAGCATCCAATTTCAACAGTTTTCAGGTGCCTCAATCAGAGAATAAACAGGATGAAAAAGAAGAAATCCCTATTGACCGCCCATGTGTTTCACAGCCCACTGAAAATGAAGCAGTAAAAAATTTGGAGATGATTCCAAATTCACATATTGAATGTGAGGTAGATGGGTCCAATAGCAAGGATGATTCTATTGTATGTGAGGAAGGAACTTCTAAACCCTCTGCAAGTGCAAAGAAAAAGAAGAAGAATAAGAGTAAAAGGCAAAAAGAAGATGCTGCGGGAGGTGATATCTCCAAAGATAACATTGTCTCTGTTGATAATCCTCCTGATTGTCCATCTGAAAGGGCATCCAATTTCAACAGTTTTCAGGTGCCTCAATCAAACAACAAACAGGATGAAAAAGAAGAAATCCCTTTTGACCGTCCATGTGTTTTGCAGCTCACTGAAAAAAAAGCTGTCGAAAATTTGAAGATGGCTCCAAATTCACATATTGAATGTGATGTAGATGGGTCCAACAAAGGCAATAAGAATGACTCTATTGTGTGCGAGGATGGAACTTCTAAACCTGCACCAAGTGCTAAGAAAAAGAAGACGAATAGAAGGAAAAAAGAAGAGACAGTGCAAGATGATACTCTGAAAGAAAATGATGCTTCTGTTGTTTTGCCAGCTCAGCAGGATATTGTAGTCCTAGCCAACTCTTCAGAGAATGCAAATAAAGATTCCGTTGTTGTGCCAGCTCAACAGGATATTGTAGTCCCTGCCAACCCTTCAGAGAATGCAAATAAAGAAGAAATTAAGGAAACTGATGTTTTAAAGGAGCATCAAAACACTGCATGCAACGATAATAACACTAAGAGTGACGTTAATGTTCTGTCAATGAATGGGGCTTCAGAACTCATGTCTCCTGCAAAGAAGAAGCAAAAGAAAAGGAAGAAACCTCCAACTCATGAGTCAAAAGGTGATAATACTCCGTAAATGGATGAAAATAGAAAATAAATTCATTTTAGTTTTTATCATGTTAATATTAATTTGAAAATTTTTAAATATCATACATTAAGATCTATCACTGATTTTTTCCCCTTCTTGCGGGTAGATATCATTATGAGCAAAACAAATCTTGATAAAATGGAGATTGAGAAGGAGGCTTGCAAAGAAAGCATGCAGTCTACTACAAAAGAAGCTGGAAATTATAAGAACCAAAGTGATATTGAATTGGAAGTACAGCTTTCTAATGCAAATGAGCCCAAGGATCTGATGAAGGATAACGAGAATGTTGTTGTTGGTCATTGTAATGAAAATGAAGTTGGTCAAACCGATAGAGCTGCGGCAGGAGAAGTATCAAAACAAAATGCTGACATGAGTGGAATAAAGGAACCTGTAAAACCAGTGAAGGAGAAAAAGGGGATAAAAAAAGCTACGAGTAAAGGCGGAGGACAGATACTTAGTAAAGATAATGGCCATGTGGATGCTTCTGAGAGTGAAACTGCTGTTACCAAGTCTCTTAAAGCAACCATTTGTGATCCTATGCCAGGAAACACAGAGACAAAGGAAAATCCTCTAAATAAAACGGAAGGGGAAGTACTGCAGCAGGAGAAAATGCAAGGGATTGCTCCTTCCGTGACAGATAAGCGAAATGATTTTAGCACCGAAAATATTGATTCCCCGGAACAAACTAAAACAAAACCTAATGCTCAAAATATGGATGAACATGTTAGAGTTGGGAAATTGTCTAGTCCGTCTGACAGCGGCATGTCCTCAATTGGTGAATATAGAAAACCTCCCAACAGAGCTTCTGGGAGAAGTAGGGATTTGGAAAAGCAAAGGAAACACATTCCTACTTCAAATGCAAAGCTGGAAGAAGGTTTGAACAAAATGGTTCAAAATAAAGCAAGAAAAGCTTCTGGGAATGATGCGAAGAGAGTTGCGAGTAACTCTCAGCAGAAGAAGAGCTTGTTAGATGGAGCCATTTTCAAGGATGACAGTGACAGTGCCTCGGAAGATGAAGATAAGGCTTATAATTCTGATGCCAGCACTAGAACTCCATCTGATAACTCAATCCCATCTGATTTAGACGGGTATGACAGCCCAGGTCTGGATTCACAACAAAATGGTAAGTAAAGTTTACTTTGATTGTGAGTGTACCTTCATTTATATATCAATTGATACAGTGAATGCGGATAATTCTTGAGTGGCTGGATTATGGGTGGATGGAGAGTTTCTGACTGTGCTTGTCCCAAGTTTACGTTTTCTTTTCTCCCCATTCATTGAGAGCAGATCTTTGGTACTTTTGTAATGCACTGTCAGTCCTAATATATTGTGTCTGAAGAGCTGCAAGCATGTAGATATTTCATTTAAGGTTTAAGTTTTTTTTTTTTTAGAAAATGATATGAAAAGCTTGTTTGTCTTCTGGTAATTTTGAACCGTTTGAAGTTTATATTATTATCAAGTTGTTACTTAGTTAGGGATGCAAAGTGAAATGACAACTATTAGATTATTGCAGAACAGATATTTTTTTTTTTTTGGATTAGTTGTTGTATTTGCTATTATAGGTAGGCACCTACTCTAGCATACTTGATAATTTTTCCGTTAACGACTGGGTCACTATTTTCATATCTATTACTGCACTTACTCTTGATAATTTTTCTGTTAACTACTGAGTCACTATTTTCATATCTACTGCACTTACTTGGACAACTTTTGGTATCTCACTTAGTCGTTAAGATTATGTAGTAGTCTTACTTTATGTCATCAGTGTACTATTTGTTTCCTGATATGCATATTGTTCTTGATGACAAGCCTGAATTATAGATTTATACTGTATGTCTAAACTTTGGAAGTCTCAAATTGGATCAGGTTCTTATGATGGGAAAGGGCTGGAAAATGATGAAAGAAGTTCCTTAAAATCAAGGTAAGTTAATAACTTATGAGTTTGCAAAGTGGGCACATTGTATACCTGCATGATTTAAAGCAATAAATTGTTTCGAACAAGTCTCTTTTTGCTTCTGCTGCTCCTGCCATTCAATTATTTATCATACTTAAAAAATTCTTTACATAATCCTGCAACACTTTTTTAAAATTAATTATAACTGGACTCTAACTTGAACACTATATGCTTCCTATCATCCAGTTTATCACTATATGCTTGTTTTCACGTTGGAGATAATGGAATATATTCCTATAATACAACATCTTTTTGATGTATTGATTATTTTATGATAAATTGAGCCATTCACATCCACGACCATCATGTGAGAGATGTAAACTAGTCGTGCATTGGTCTTAAAATTATAGGTTGGGCTTGCCATAACCAATTATTTGTTACTAAAATTTGAGTTCTAGTGCTACATGTATCTCTATGATGAAATATGTTCATTTTATTGTAAGGTTAGCAACAACTTTTTGTCTGGGACATGCTTGTTGTTGCTTTGTATGAATTATTAACGGGGAAGAGCCTTCTAAACATCTGGTCTTTCGATCTCTACATCATTGCTGATAATAGATGTTTTTGGAGGCTTCTCTTTTGTTTTACTTCTCATCATGCATGTGTTTTGTACTACATTTTTTAATTTGCAGTTGGTGAATTCTGAAACATTCTCTTTGTCCAGTTTGTCAGGCACAACAAAATTGCCAATTGAGCAAATCCTTAGAAGCTCAGCAAGGTATAAGAAAGCCAAAATTACAGCCTCTCAATTGGATGAATCTGAAACCCCGGAATTTGTTCCTGACAGCCTTGCTGAGATGTAATCACAAGTTTCAGCATTGTGATATTTTTGTTCTCCTCTGTAGCTCTGATGTAGGGTGTTCTTAGGCCATCTACTTTTCACCTTTGCAAACAGTGCTGATTTTCTGTTGAGACTGTTTACAGATTATGATGCTATTTATGTTGGAACCGGGTTTATTAATTATGCCATTGTGTCATTATTCCCATATAGATATAAATAAAGTACATTAATCAAAGTTTTGTAGAAAATTTGAAGTCAATGCCAAACCATTATGTTCCGCACTTACGTGTGTATATTAAGCATTGATAGAAATTTTAGAATGATATATATTCTCAAGCAATAAATGTATAAAGAAGTGATCAAGAATGACCGTTGATGTGTATTTCAAATAAGTTGAACAATAAACATCATGGTTGAATATGAGGTAAATTTTGTCAAAAATCTGCTGAGATTTTGCAAAAGTTTTAAAGTGTAATCTTTGTCAAAAATGGGATGATTTAATAACTCACATGTTTGGGAGTGCGATTCAGTCACCCCACCCCAAGTTTAATTGGGTTTCACCATGGAAATGCACTTGCTACAAACTGTAGCAATAACTGTTTTCTCTCACCTGAAGCCAACACTCGAATGTGTCAAATGTAGTGTGATTCTAAAATCCCAACTACCTTGCACAACATGATTCAAATATATTTAATGAATTTGTTGAAGGTGCTTGTTAGAGAGATGAAATGTTTAATTTGTAAAAACAAAAACGAGTGATGTGCAAGAGTGAGATGATCTCAAATAAAGAACAAAGTAAGCCAAAACAGAAAATGAAATGACTGCTAAGGATAAGTAGAAAACCAAGTTTGATATATGACACAAAATATAGAAAAAGAGAGAACATTAGGTACAAGTTACAAGCAAGTGTTACAATAAAACATTGCACAAAAATCACCCACTCCTATTTTATTCAGATCTCATCTTATTGATCTGGTTAAGAGCAGGCTGCAAAATATTGTAAAGCACCCAAAGTATAGCTGGTGCAACCACAAACAGCAGAAGTGTTCCCCTGTTGTCACTTCCAGCAGCAGCAGCATCAGCAATCATACCTATCTCACTAGCAGATGCTTCCGACACCATACCTGATACTGCAAGCCCGCCAAGCCCGAGTCCAAGCCCGACAATCACCCCTCTCGTGCTACGCATACGGTTGATTTGGTTCAAAGCTGGCTGGAATATGTTGAACAAAACCCACCCTATGGCTGGAATCAATGGCAACAACAGTGCTAGTCCTCTGTTATCACCTTCTGCTATTTCTGCTATTTGTTGAGCAGCGAAAGCAGCGTCGCAGGTTGCGAGGGATGAGAATATTGCACCAGCTATTGCAATGGAAGGTGAGACAGCAACGTTGGTGATGTCAATTGAGGTAAGAGCCTTTGGTAGGTTCTGAATGGTGGTGGTTTTGCATGTTGTTGTTGTTAGTTTTGCAGTGGTTGTTGGGTTTTGTAACTTGGTTATGGCTGTGTTTAGACACTTGGAGTTGATCATCATTGCCATTGTTGCTGCCATAGATGAATACTATGTTGAGAATGGGGACTTGGTGTTTGCTATTGAAGAATGGGGACTAGAGTTTGTTTGGAATATAGATGGGAAAGCCACGTTGGAGAAGTGAGAACCAGTAATATTGTGGTATTTAGATTCTTCTCTTATCTAAATAGCCTCATTGGCGATATTTCCACCTCCTATTCTTTGGTTTCTTATCACTTCACTTCAAATACAAACTAAAATTCAACAATACATTATTATTGTCTTAGTTTGTTTAGATGTGACAAGGTGAGGATCAGCAACATGTTGTCCTGCAACAAACAAACAAACAAAAGGCAACATGTTAAGGTAGTCATTAGATCATGGTGCAAGTGTTCATGCATGAAGTTGGGCCTAGCCCTTACTGATTGAGAATTTACCCTCTCAATTTGACTTGACACCCCCAATATTTTTATAATACTAATAATACTCCTTTTCAAGAAAATCATTCAAAAAATATGGTAGGCAAATAAAAATCGCAGTAGACACATGTAGTTAAATAAAAAAATTCAATATGCATTTTTTTATCGATTTTTTCAAAAAATCTGATGTGCGTTTCAAGTTTTAGCGGTGTATTTCAGAAGCATAATGGATAACCACATTTTTCCCATAAGCTTGAAATTCAGTAATGTTATCTTAGTGGTTTTTTTAAAAAAATTTCTTATATTACTGGTTTTTTTAAAAACCACCTATAATTATCGATGTTTTTTTCACAACACTGAAAAGTTTGATAGTGTTAATTTTCAATTGTAGAGATTTTGTTGACACTTTTGTACAGTTGTGATTGCGCTGACATTTTGTGTGGTCCATATGATTCCAAACTTGTATAATTATGCATGATTTATTGTTAAAAAAATCTCAGATTGTCCTAATATTGGTATCTTACATTTGTGAACTTCAACGACATGAAACCTCCAGTTGATTTTAGACCTATAGAGGATGTCCCTCTTGTTGTTCTGAAATCCAAATTGGACAATCTTGTAAAAATTCTGTTAAAGAATGATTCCCCAAAATTTTCCGTCAACAATTTTGGTCACTGACGTTAAATGTGAGTAACAGAAGTTGACATGGCTTTTAGTGGTAGATTTTGTTATACTTTGTCAGTTATTGGTGCTGTCAAGTGGATTTAATGTTTATTATTTTTCTATTTTAAATGATCTATAAAAACACAACAAGGTATATCGTTGTTGCCTTAATTTTTTTCTCATTCTTCTCTTCTTCTTCCCTGTTACTCTTCCCTATTTCTTCCAGTTGAAAACCCAACTACTGTAAGAATGTTATCTTCAAATACAAACTCAACCAACGTATCACCCATGTTATCCTCATCCGTAAAAAAGTCATGGTGGATATTTGTGTGATTGTCAAGGTCAAATGATATCTTATCAGTGCAAGAAGGGATCCAACAAAGGTAAGCTTTTATGGAGATGTCCATATTGGAGGAGTGATGACACTTGTGATTTATTTATATGGGATGAAGATATGATAGCAAAATACGGAAACGAAGATGAGAGCAACATGAATGAAGTTGTGGGTTATTTGAAGGAGTTGCATGAAGATGCAAAGAAGAAGAACAAACTGAATGCAAAAAAAAAAAAAATTGGAAAAATGAAAATGTTACTTATTATAATCTCTTTTATGTTTAATTTATATTTTATTCAATTTTAGTTTACAGTTCAAACGTAAATGTTGAAGGATTGTGTTAAGAGACATAGGTGTAATGTTTAATGTGGACTTTCTATGTATTAACAATATTTTGGTAATGAAATTAGATTAAGGTTGGGAGGAATTTTGCATATTAATAGTTATATGTTTAAGAGATAAATGTTAGCTTATTGTTTACACTGATCATTAGGAAACCTGTTAATTAGAAATGTTACTTAATATTCAATGTTAGATGTTAGTTTATCTATGAAATGTTGGCTTAATGTTTATAGATAAATGTTGGCATGATGCTTATAGATAAATGTTGGCATAATATTTGCACTAATAATTAGAAATGTTGTATAGAAACCTTTTATGAAATTGTTAGAAATGTTGTATAGAAGTCTTTGTCATAAATATTGTCTTAATGTATGCCTTAACTTGTTAATTAGAAACCTGCTATGAAATCGTAAATTGGTGTATAGTACAACTTGATAAAAAATGCCAGAATAGATAAATTGGGGTATGAGAACATATGACAAAATTCATGGGTAAAATTCATACATTGATCATAAGGCCAAAATAGATACAACCCATGATACATAGTTCCAAAGTACACACCACTGATACATAGTTCCAAAACAGATATAACCAAAACAGTTACATAATTCTAAAGTACACACCACTGATACATAATTTTCAAAGTACACAACTTAGAGTACACAAAATTTCAAAGTACAAAAACTACAAATACATAAACTACACAACTTCAAATTCTTCTGCATCATTGAGAAAAGATCATTGAATTTTCTTCCAACTCTTCATTCTCTGAGTAGTGACACCAAGTGCTAACTCTAATTCATGTTCTTCAAGAATCACTAGTGGATCATCAAGATTTATTATAGGTCCCACAAAGTTCTTTGTCTTTAGTGTTATAATAAGTCTATCACTCTTTGTTTTCACAAGTGGAACTTGTTTGACCTTTTTTATTTATAGTGTCATACTTTTGACCTTTCATAATAACACAGTTTTAGCATAATGTCTGCATGAATAAAACTAAAATTAACATAGTAATAACCATAACATGAATTACATGATCACTCACATGTAGTTTGTAAGTTGTTTCCTTAACAGGATTTGGTTTTTTGGACAAAGACTTAAAAGACTTACATATTTTGGGCCTTACACCAATGAAAGTTCTCACACCACTTGATGTTGGCTTTGCAAGAGCAACTTTTTTTTATCCTTGTGTCAATACTTAATGGTGGAATATCTAGTATAACATCATCTCAAAAGTCCTCATCATTCAGCAATGATGGCAATTGGTCTAGGTCTAAATGAGAATACCTTTTCAAATGAATATTCTGGTCAACAAATGCTTGAGTGTCAGGTTCAAATAATTGAGATGTTTCAGGCTCAGGTTCAGGCACATTACTTGCAGTTAGCTTAGGTTCAGACACATTACTTGCAACTAGCTCAGGTTCAGGCTCATAACTTGCAGCTGGATCAAGTTCAAGCACATTACTTGCAACTGACTCAGGTTCAGACACATGACTTGCATATGCTTGAGTAGAAAATGCATGGCTCTTTTTCTTTGACACTTTAGTTGCTTGTTTCTTTGGTCCACCCTTATTCACACTATCTTTTAGCCTCTTATATTGGAAACACATACAAATAGTTAATAATGTCCATATAAAAAACATGTAACAAGTTGTTGAGCAATTAACTAACCAGTTTCTTAGGTACGTTTTGGACAAATGGAGCTTGACTTGCTTGATTAGCTGGCTTAGTAACATTTTATTGCATTTTCCCCTGGAGTAATTGCAAGTTTTTTATCCTTCTTGCATATTCTACTATTGTGACAATATTCTAGGCATTTCTTGCATTTGTGGCTTGTATTAGTTCTTTGCCACTTGGTCTGGTTGACCTCATCTGGTTCCCTTCTTCTTAATTTCTCAGGCCTTCCTGGACCATGTTTAAAAATTAGTGGCAAAATGATAGGATATGTGGTCTTGGGCCATTTGTTTTGCCCATTTATGGTACTGACAACTTCATTATAGCATTTTATGCAAGTTGACCTACGATAACACATATGCACATACTTGATAGGATCATCAACCTTCCTATGTATTGCAATAGCACCATGTCTGCATGAGATTCCAACAAAGTCCCAATAGTTACATGAACAAATGTGTTTTGCCAAGTTTACAATAAAACTATCAGTGAACAATACATGTGTTACCTGAAATGCTAATCTACCTACATGTGTTGCAGACCAAGTTGCACTCTTTTTTATCCCTCTATCTAATCTCTTAAGTGGCTTAGATATTATCTCACCCTTGTATTTTTCTACTTTTCTCTAAGTGTGGCAAACCTACCGATAAGGTAATTCCTCATCCACTCAAACATTGTAATAATATGTTTGTTTCTCTATAACAATATAGTGGCATTAAATGATTCACTGAGATTGTTCATTAGAACATCACAGTTAGAGTAAAATGGAAATGCATGTTTACACCATTTGTGTTTGGGAATAGCATTTAACCATTCAAAAGCATCTAAATTCACCTTCTTAATTTGCATCATCTTAGCATCACATGCTTCATATTAGGTTGCCTTAGTTGCAACCATCATTAGATCTCTAAACAACGTATCACCTCCAAATTTCTTCTTGAAGTTAACATACAAATGTCTAAGACAAAACCTTTACTCATATCCATGGTATTTCTCCTCAAAGACTTGCGCAAGTCCCTACATAAATAGAAAATTTTTTAGCATACATAAATGTAAAATGAAACTAAACACATTGGTAAATATGGATACCTTTTGTTGATAAAAAATGAAACACCATCTATTATCTCTAATACCTTGAAGAAGAAGCTTAACAAACCTGATTTAAGAGTTCTTGGTTTCGTTCTCTACTACCCCAAAAGCAATAGGCAAATACTGATCATTGGGATTTCTTCCAACAACAATCAACAATATTTCACCATACTTGATCTTTAGGTGGCATCCATGTAAGCCTATAAAGTATCTACATGCTTGTGTCAAGGCCTTTTTTGTCCCATCAAAACCCATGTAACACCTCTCAAATCCTGGTTCCAAGCCTGGTCTAGGTCTATTAATGTTTAACTTGAATGTGTTTCCTGATGAAGCCCTTCTTAACTTAGCTCCATATGTTCAATAATAAACTATTACTTACTTGAGTCCCCTTCTACAATTTGCTTAGCAATCTGCCTAACTTTAAAGCCCTACGACTAGTTATCTCAGTTGCAAAACTCAATCTTACATTTGAGACTACTTCATTTAACTTCATTTTATTATTGTTCTTCAAATTGTCAACAATCATTTTAGCTACCCATTCAGCCTTGGTACTCTTGTTGAAGAACTGTTTGTCACATTTATGTTTATGAAGCAAAGTCTCAATATTGAATGTTGTGCTCCTTATAACCATGATGCATAGAACAGTGTAGTTACAAAGCTTCTTATGCTTGCATACAGCCCTACACCTTATGGAATCATTTTTGGCAAATCTAAACTCCCTACCATTCAAAACATTGTACTCTAGTATAACCTTCTTGAATTGCTTTAGAGAGGAAAAATCAATTCCAACCTTGAATGTGAAATCCTTTGTCATTGGTTCTTCTTCATGAAACTCAATAAAGAAACTATCAAGCGGACATTAAATATTAAGTCAATTTGTAACCCTATAAACTATAGTTAATGTTAGCTTATTATAATCCCTTTTTTAGATGCAGATGAAAACTGTGGGACACATGAAAATGACACAACACTAAAAAACGTAAAAGAGAAATTGACATGTGGGACAAACCTGTCTGGAACACGAAACACCAAGGACCACAACTTTCAACAAAAACTCCAACCTTCATACACAGTGGCTTGAGAGACGAAGAATTCGTTAACAACGACTTGCATAAATGGTGAGGATGCTTGTTTGAAGAAGATGAGGCATGATGGTATGATATTAGGGTTTCTCAATAAAGTAACTTACATTAATCCTAATAAAATCCTATGTGGTATTTTTTACTATTAATTTTCACATTTCTGCCACCTGTCCCGCCACATCAACTTCCGTTACTCACATTTAACGCTAGAGATCAAAATTGCTGATAACAAATCTTTGGGAGATCATTCTTTAACGAATTTTTTTACATAAATTAAAAGTGTAAATAAGTAACTTTCTAGAGACTAAAAACATTTTAACCCTATTTTTTATAATGAGTTAGTTTCATCTATGCATTATTTAAAACTTCATTCAATAACCTTTCCTTTTTATTTATAAATAAATCTAAATAATATATCAACCACGAATTCCTCTGTGCATTGAGTGATACATTTATTATGACATATTAATAAGACTATATCAACTCCTAAAAAAAACTTTAAAATAATATATATAAATATACATATTTTTTTATTTTCCACTCTATCTGATCCTTAGAGCATCTCTAATGGTGATACCTATCTTTGGATTCTTTGTGGGATCCGTTGAACGACATCATCTTGAATCAGCTCATTAAATTTTCACTCCAATTGTACAACTCTAAAGAACTTATATTGAGTCCCACAACTTTATTTTTTATATTAATATTTTATTTATATTAAATAAAATAAAATTTAAAGCAATGATTTAAATTATATAAACTAAAATTAATATAAAATAAATAAAATTAAAATTTATTTAAAATAATAATTAAAATTAATCTCAAATACATGACATATAATTGAAAAAAATAAAAATAAATAACATCACATAATTAGTTAAATTTAAATTTCGTCAGCCTCGTGTCCAAAACGTTCCCAAATATGTTCGACTAGATCTCCTTGAAGTTGACGATGAACTTGTTTTTCATGAAGACTTGCTCTTCTTTATTGTCTTGTTGCAAGATTCGGACGAGAATCGTTAAATGTTTCAGTTGTTGACTTATTGGTATCTACATTATCATAAGAGTAATCAAAATCACCTCCATATGTGTGTCGTTCGTCTTCAACAATCATATTGTGCAATATGATGCAATCATATATGGTATGTTTGAGAGTTTCCATGTGTCATGTACGTCGGACCATGTACAATTACAAATCGAGATTGAAGCACTCCAATTGCCCGCTCCACATCCTTTCTAGCCGAATCTTGATGTTGTGCAAATTTTTTTCTCTCTTCTCCCCGCGACATTGAAGTGATCTTGACAAATGTAGTCCACTCAAGATATATACCGTCTGCTAAATAATACCCCATATTATATGGTGTCCAATTAACTGTATGAGATGAAACATAAATTGTTGAAAATTATATTGATTTGAGTCCATTTGACCTTAACAATAATAATTTGAAGTAAGAAAATAAAAATTTGGATAAAATATATGATCAATTGAAGACTAATAAGATGAAATTGTTAGAATATTTTTTTATAATATTATGAGTAATTACGAGAGAAAATATGAAAACAAAATTTTGATTTGGTCATATTTATAACCAAATAAATTATTAAAATTAAAGTTGAAAGAGACATTGCACAATGGCTAGTAAAAAGTCCATTTAATATTTTTGATTCAAAGTAACAGTAGCATTGCATTACTACAGTTCGACAAATTGTCGAACTTAAACGATTACATATTCAAAATTCATACGTGATAGCTGACGAACAAGCAAAAGAAAAGACCGTTGGAGTTGATCTTAATATAAACAAAATTATTTTTTAGATTTATTAACTAATCAATGTATTTAGTTTATATTTATTTTGAGTTTAAAGCTACTGCACTGACAGTGTAAACTAACTTTACACATTCAACCAATCAAAATTCTTACACTTGTCATATAATATTAGTTTTTTTAAATTAAAATTGCGTTTTAATTAGATACTCCCTCCGTCCCAAATTATAAGAGAAATTCACTTTTTAGATTCATTGAATAATTAATGTATTTGGTCTGTATATAGACCAGATACAATAATTATTCAATGAATCAAAAAAGAGAATTTCTCTTATAATTTGGGACAGAGGGAGTACATGGTTAAAATTTATATTAAAGATAAATCTAAAATAGATTATTCAATAAATCTATAATACAATTTTTTTCTTATATTAAGACAAATCTAATGAATCTAACAATAAATTTATGAGAAAAAGGGATATGTATTGACATTGTAGAATATTTTTACACTCTCAACCAATCACAACTATGTATCCAATTAAAACATAATTTTAAATTATGACAAGTGTAAGAATTTTGATTAATTATATACGTAAAGTTAATTTACAATGTCAATGTCAGTGCACTACCTTTAAACTCTAAATTTATATATATTCAAACTCATACTCCCTCCGTTTTTTGTTATAAGTTGTTTTGGCATTTTCACACATATTAAGAAAAATAATAATTGTTGTATGAAATAGAGAAATTATAAAAGATTTTACTAAATTGTTATTCATTAATTGTACTTTATTAATTGTATGGGAAAGACAAATTAAATTAATCTAAAGAAAGAGAATAATAAATGCTTAAGGGTATAATAGAAAAAATAGTAGTATTAATGATTCATTGAAATTGTAAAACGACTTATAATAAAACACAAATTTTTTCTTTAAAACGACTTATAATAAAAAACGGAGGGAGTATATTAAAGGTATCAAATAAGGTATCCAATAGAGTATGTTATTGTTTTTTACCATTTAAACTTTATTTAGAATTTAAAACTCTTGATACAATGATAATCACGTGGAAACTGAAACAAAGAAAAGATGAAACTACTATTATATCACCCCCTCGAAATCATGACCGAAAGTAGAAAATGGTATCAACCGAAAAATAAATAAATAAAAATAATATTAGTGGGTCCTTTTCATTTTTAAAAACCCAACAAAGACGGAGGAAAAAAATTTTACAAACCCCTCCAACTATATCACCACAGTTGTATGAACAATTACTTCGCCTCCATTTCCGTACCTTCTTTTTCCACTACTGCGCTTACAGTTACAACGCTCGTATCGAAGAACCGGTCGGTGATAGGTTTTTTATTGAACCGGTTCGTTGCAAAGCCAGCTAATGGCGGCTCTGTTACCTTGCACCCCGACTATACTCTCTCCTCCGTTAACGAACCGGCGGAGGAGCCATCTTCCGCTTAAACCTCACTCCCACGCCTTCTCGGGGTCTACCAAACGGTTTCTTCGCGGTTCTCTCTCCGTTGCCCGGTTCGGATTGCAGCCCGGTTTTTTACCCGAACCGGATGACGCCGGATTTGTTGTCAGGGAATTGATTAACCGAGCGGAGGGTTTGCTTTATACAATTGCGGATGCGGCTGTTTCGAATTCTGATACGGTGGTAACCACCACCGCTGCGAAACAGAGTAACGATTGGCTTTCGGGAATTACCAATTTTATGGAGACGATTCTCAAGGTATAGGTTTCTGAAATTTCGATTCAACTGATTTTTAATTTTATTTTGATTCTATTGGTTGCGAAATCATAACCGTTATTTGAGTTGTCAATGAATAGAAGGAATGACACTGGGAACATGACTCCGACCCCGTGGATATCGATAATATTTTGAAAAAAATGAATAAATTAAATATAATCACAGGTGTCTGAGTCGGTTTTGGACACTGACACACATTTTTTCAGAGGTTTCAAGGAAATTGTATGATTGTAAAGGACGAAAGTTGTCAAGTAATATGGTAGTTGTAATGCTTTCTACATTTGGAACTCATAGATGTTGGTAGCTAGGATTCTGGTTAATGGTGTCTGCTCTTATAGTTGTGACTTGAGAAATATTAACAGTACCATAATATGGATGCCATAGAAATGATTTTGAAGTTATAATTTTCGGATAGGTGACATAGCAATAAACTATTTGCAATTTGCGAAAGCATCCTAGTTTAAACTATGGATTTCTTGTTGTTCTGTTTCTGAAATTGTTATAAGTTGTCAAATTGGGAGTTGTGATTTATTTGTATGTTAGTTATATAGCTATTGTTGGTTGCTGGTTTTATTTTGTCAAGTAAATTGTAAAGGGAAGTATTTTACCCTTTTCAGGTATTCAAGGATGGACTTTCTTCTTTGCATGTGCCGTATGCATATGGTTTTGCAATTATAATGCTCACTGTTCTTGTAAAAGCGGCCACATTTCCGTTGACAAGAAAGCAGGTTTGTTGATTATGGAATGTGCTTCACTTATTTTGAAAAGCTGAAAGTGATCAATATAAGTCGTATTCTTTTGATACAACTAAATTTATGGATGTGAAATGACTTTCATTCCCTTTGAGATTTAAGAGACATTTTCTTCATGTTGTTTTCTATATAATTTAGTTGGATTAATTTTTGTCTGACTATTTTCAGGTAGAATCTGCCATGGCTATGCGATCTTTGCAACCTCAAGTAAAGGCTATCCAGAAACAGTATGCTGGGGATCAGGTATTTTATAGGGCTTCTATAAGTGTTAAATTTTATAATAAAACATATTTTATAAATACAATTGGGTATGAGATATTTTGCATGGCTATACAACCAAGCAATTTTTTTTTTTGATATGCTGTGACCAGGCAATTGAATGAGCTCTGTATATTGTTTGATGTAATTATGATGCCAATACTCTTATTTGGGTTTGGAATACCGAGAATTGGGATTTGGTATGATTTGTTAATCAAATTGTGTTTATAATGATTTGATTTTGAAAATCTCATTGATTTTTGATGTCACAGATCTTATTGAATTTGTTAATATGTGTGGGAATTGATTTAATTTAATTATTTAGACTGACCATTTACCCTTATAGAATAGCCTTTTCAATAAAAAACCAATTCCACGTTTAATGAGTCCTAAACATGAGATTTGATTGTAAACATCAAATTTGATTGTAAACATCAAATTTGATTTCTAAATCAAATGAAGATCATTTTTTATTTTTAAGGATTCCAAACATGATGTTAGCATTTGACTCTGCATTCTCTGACCAATGGTGCTTTTCTCTTTCAATTTACAAGATTTCTATATTGTTTTCTTGCAGGAGAGAATTCAACTTGAAACCGCTCGGTTATATAAATTAGCCAACATTAATCCTCTAGCAGGTATCCATGACATAATTGTCAGTATTGCATCGGTTATATAACTGTGCCCTTCCTCAGCTTTCATATCACAAGTCTGGTTGTTTTCTGAGTTATTTCCTCAAGTTTGCTTGTACTTTTTCTTACGTTTTACATGGAACTATAAGCATTGTTATATCATAGATATGCAAGTGGTGATTATGGCTTAGGTAGGTAGATGGAGGCAACAATTAATCCATTCGACTCCAGTATAAAGCATTAATCTTGCTTTTTAAAATTGTACTTGTTAGTTCTTTTATTAATCAGTGTTCATTTTTCCCAGGATGCCTGCCTCTTCTCTTAACAACACCAGTGTGGATCGGGCTATATCGAGCCTTTTCTAATGTGGCAGATGAGGTATGTTGCTTATTTTGTTGCTTTTATATTTGATAGTTTACTATGCTGTTTTTTAGGCATACAAATCTTTCTATCTTTCATGGCTAATTATGTTTTTATCTAATAATATTCAAAGGGACTCCTTAACGAAGGCTTCTTTTGGATACCTTCTCTTTCTGGTCCTACTACAATTGCAGCTCGGCAAAATGGAAGTGGCATCTCTTGGCTTTTTCCTTTTGTGGTAAATATCTCACTTAGCAAATAAAGTTACATTACATATGTTGAGACTATTAAATTTGCAACCTTGTAAATATTATTTTCTGACCAGGTCATTTACTCATGCTGAAATTGTATGGAACAGATTTGTGAACTCTATTAATTTGTTTCTTAATAAGAGGCATATTTTTTATATTTCTAATTTTTGTTTTGATGTTTTTGCCTTTTCAATGAACATTGGATTTTTCATAGATTGGTAGGAAGTTGTGAAGTTCCTTTTGGGAGCGGGGTGGTAGCAAAGAGGGGAAGTTTTTATTTTGGAGTTTGCAGTTAAGTTTCTTGACTGGGACCATAATAGTCATTTTAAGTCCTCTGATTTTCTGTTTCTAGCATTCTTTTTAAGGTTTCCCTGGTTGGCAACTTGATATTAAAAGGAATCATAAAGCGCTTTTCTTCAAAGTTTACCGTTTTCATTGTGCTTGTATTAGGAAAAGGCCATACTCTCACCATGAGTTTTTTCACTCTTATATGTTAGAAAATTTCCCCTTTCTCAATCTCAAGTAACTAAAATCTCAATGCTTTGGGACTGTAAGGGGGTTATATAAGTTAAAATATTTGCTTGTGAAAATGTTTTAAACGAAATGTGACATGTATGTTTAGTATAAAGTTATATGCTGGGGCCTATTTTTTGTATTGGTCTCCTAGTGTGGGTTAGAGCTACACAATGGGAAAAAGTAGGATAAGTGTGTATGTAAAAGGCATGCGTGATCAACCACCAATTCCAAGAGCATATAATAACGGTACCAATTAGGATGCACCTTCTCTCATTAATGACTCGGTGAATGTTAAATTGTTTCACTATTTCTCAAGTGAGACATATCTTCTGGATTCTGATTCAACAGAACTGGTCAGAATTAACTAGTTTTGGCAGAAAGATTCATTTGATTTATTTAATTAAACTCTGGGATTTGTACTTCCAACATAAATGTAGTTACAAAGGGATATAAGAATACAATAATAGAATAGAGAGAGTGAGAAAGATGGTAACTGCCTAGGAGATAGAAAATCTAGTCTCTCCCTACCAACCAAGGCATAAAAACCGAGCTCCTTTCCCTTCCCTTCTTTATTTTATAATTACAAAAATTAAACAATTGCTGTCCGTTGCCCATTGAAGTTCGTTGGCTTCCTTCTCGAATAAGTCCTCATAATTGGAGGCCTGTTACTTCATGATTCATATCTATTGGTCTAAATTATTGTGAAAAGTTTCCATATTATCATTTTGTTTTTTTGTTCATACTGTTGTTGGTAATTTCTGGCAGATTCGAGGTGGGTTTAAATTTGAGATTTGTTTTTACGCTTTTTGTTTAAATTTTTTCATTTCAGGATGGACACCCTCCCCTTGGATGGCCAGATACCCTGGCTTACCTTGTCTTGCCTGTTTTGCTGGTTGTCTCTCAATACATTTCTCTTCAAATAATTCAGTCATCTCAGGTAATTGGTGTTGCATGTACAATTAAAATTGGATACTTCTTGACTCTAAATTAATGTTGTCCCTGAACCTGCAGACACCCTATTAGTACCTCAACATAATTGACTCATACATAAAAACGTAACTTCCAGTCCGAACCTTGTTGACTGTAAACAAGTGTTTTTTGTTGTTGTTGTTGTTGTTGTTGTTGTTGTTGTACTGCACTTAAGACTTAAGAGCCATATCTATGGTTAGTTATAACTTTAAGTAGAGCGCTTTTCAAGCTTGTTAATTAATATAGTATGTTGGTATGATTTTTCATTGCTGTCCTTTTTGTATGGCCAGGCCGTCTAACTGGATTATCTTTTATCTAAAATGTCATGACAGTCTTGGGAGCCCCCAATCATTCTTCTACAAGAATTAAAGAAAACTATTTTTGTTTTTGGTGTCTGCTCATTAAGTGCAACTTTGTATTTACATTTGTGAAATACTCATCATTTTCCATGTCAATTTTCAGGCTACTGACCCCAACGCGAAGAGTTCTCAAATCTTAAACAAGTTCCTTCCATTAGTGATTGGTTATTTTTCTCTTTCAGTTCCTTCTGGTCTTAGCCTTTACTGGTAAGCATAAGTAAAACCTTCCAATTATCTTGTATGTTTAACCGTGTTATCTATATTTACATGTTATACTTTTAAGCTGTGCAGGTTCACAAATAATATATTGAGCACTTTACAGCAAATATGGCTTCAAAAGTTAGGAGGTGCAAAAAATCCTTTGAGACAAGTTCTAGATGATAATCTGAAAAATGACCTAATACAGACTATGAAGCCAGTATCTAAATTAAATTCCACAAAAGTTGAAGAAACTAGAAAAGTTGAAAAGTTGACATCAGAGGGGCCACAACCTGGTGACAGGTTAGTAATTATATTTGTAGGTAGCCACGCTCATTTCATAATGCTATTGATTTATTTTAACCTTTTGTAATTGTGTTCCTCTTTTGGTTGTGCAGATTTAAGCAATTAATGGAGCAAGAGGCAAGGAAGAAACAAAAGAGAGAAGAAGAAAAAAGGAAGGCTGAAGCAGCAGCAGCTAAAGCTAATCAGGAGCAAACAATTGAAGGGGAAAATCAAGCTGTAAACGACTTAGTTGAAAATTCCCAATCCGCGGCTGCTGATACTGATCCATCTATATCAGGAGTAGTAAATGGTAAACCATTAAGTAAGGACTTGGAGGGAGATCAGAATTCTACATCCACATCTGATACTGAAAATGATGAAGGTTCTTCTCATTTCAATTCAGTAAACGAGAAAACTCTAGAAAAGGTATTACTGCATATATAATTATAGGAAATGTTTCCAAATATTTTGGTTAAGGATGAATTGCTTCATTTATAATGCACAATACTATACTGCTAGCTGAGTTGTATAAAAAGGGTTTTAACAATTTTACAGGAACCAAGAGAAGTACTAACAACCACAGCTACTACAAACACGCAACCCCAAGGAGAGGATTCAGATCACGTGGCAAAGGATTGATCAATTAGATAGAAATTCAGCTGCTGTAAGATTGACTGGGCCAACTGGCAACTATAGGCTATGTTATAGCTTATAAATGTGACCTCCCATGCAATTTGAGGTCTCTGGTTAAAATGTTTTTTGCCATAGAAATGATGCAATGAACAAGATTTGAGGTCTCTAGAATTGCCAGAATGGAAGGGCTTGGGTTTGTTTTAGATTTTTGATGGCTGATTTTGCAGCTTCATAGTTTGTGTTTGTAATATATATTTTTCATCAATTTTCTCTAACTAATAAATAAGTGCAATACCCTTTATAGAAGTTTGCTTGTCGTCTTGGATGCTATTTTTGTTTATAGATGAATAAACTCTGGCAAGTTATATGCTGTGACTGGATTACAGTTATCGGAGAGCTTCCATACTTCATTTTTCTGCTCTCAAAAGGTATGGTCAGCATAGTATTTTCTCATGCTTGCCACCTCAAAATTGAGCATAGCAACCCCCATATTTTAATAATGGCGAAAATGCCCTACGAAATTTCAGGTATACAACAGAATTTTTGAAAAGTGCTAAAATATTTTTGGGAAATTTCATAATGTGCTATGTCATACTGGAAATTTGGCGCAATTTTGAAATTTTCGATATTCATTTATTTAGGAAAAATGACAAAAATTAGTGAAAGAAACACATTGAAAATTTTAAAGTTTCTAGAAGTTTTCAAATTTTTTTGTCCTTATCATAGAATTTAAAATTTTCGGTACAAATGAATTCAATAAAATTTGGAAAATTTATAATTATGGGTAACAAATTTCAAAATTTTCATAATTTTAAAATTCTAAAATTCTCATAATTTTAAAATTCAAAATTTTCATAATTTTAAAATTCTAAAATTCTCATAATTTTAAAATTCAAAATTTTCATAATTTTAAAATTCTAACATTCTCATAATTTTAAAATTCAAAATTTTCATAATTTTAAAATTCTCAAATTCTCATAATTTTAAAATTGTTGAATTTCCAGTAGTTCATTTATTTAAGAAAAATGACAAAAATTAGTGAAAGAAACACGTATTGAAAATTTTAAAATTTCTAGAAGTCTTAAGAAAATTTGTCCTTACCGTAAAATTTGAAATTTTCAGTACAAATGAACTCAATAAAATTTGAAAAATTTATAATTACTGATAACAAATTTCAAAATTTTCATAATTTTAAAATTCTCAAATTTTCATTATTTTAAAATTGTTGTAACAAATTTTAAAATTTTCAAGAAACTTGGCAAGACCGCGAGCCATCTTCATAATCTGGTTGACTTTACTAGGCAGACTTAATACGAAAGATCGATTATTGAAAATTGGAGTTGAAATGGATAGGGCTTGCATGTATTGTGGAGCACTAGAGAGCATGGAGCATTTATTCTTCGAATGCAGTGGCACAAGAACAATGTGGAAAATAATACTTAGCTGGATCGGTTTTGATAGGCAACCGAAGTCATGGACAGCAGAACGTATATTACACTTGGATCTCAAGGAATAACATGTGTTCTGGGAAAGCATTACATATTGATATTGTGCAGGATATTAAATATACTATAGTGCAAAGAGGGAGCCTCAATAGAGTAGTCCATGCCCATATTGATAGAGCAAATTTGCTTATAGAGTAGTTTGTCTTGTTTGATTGTGATTGATGTACCTGGATCCCGTGGGATCGGTTTGTAACCAATTGTTTTTTGGTTTAATAAAGTATTTTTATCTCAATTTTTTTTAAAAAAATTTTCATAGTCTTCAAATTATAAAATTTTCGAAAAAATCTTTCGGCAATTTCAACTTTTCCAGTATTTAATGAGATTTTAATTTTTTTAGCGAACTTTGAAAATGGTGGAAACTTTGAGAAAGGATGTTATGATTTTTTTCATTAAATTTGGGGGTGTCAGATTCAATTTGGGGGTGACAAATTAAATCTTCTAATTACTTCGGAAATTTCTGCTTTTCCAGTATTTTATGAGATTTCAAAAATTTTCGATTTTTTAAGTGAACTTTGAAAATGGTGGAAACTTTGAGAGAGAATGTTATGGTTTTTTCATTCAATTGGGGGGGGGGGGGGTGTCAGATTCAACTTGGGGGTGACAAGTTAAATTTTCTAATTACGCGGGATTAAAATTTTCAGATATGATGCAAGTTTGTCCAAGCCCTATCGTTTGACGTGAAGTTAAGTTACCATAACCATCGCTTTTACATGCATTTTTTATGGTAATTTCTCATCTCACCCACATTATCCCAAGTCCTCTGCAGAATTCTAAAAATGTCCTTAATTTTTGGAGATACATCTTCGGATGCATCAAATTTTTTCCTCAATAAAATTCGGAGAAGCAGAACCGAAGTCGTTTTAAGGGTGTGTTTGGAAATGCATCACTGATTTTTTTTTTAAATTTAAAAAAAATTGTTCGGAGATGCATCTCCGAACTAGGCGAATATATTTAAAGCTCGCACAAGACCCTTCAATCTTCTCATTCTTCATTTTTAGAAAAACAACTTTCTCTCTACCTCATTCTAAGCATTTTAAATTTCCACTCAAGATCAACTTTTGAAGCTACATTTACTTGACTCTTACCATTTCCAACCTCTTCTACCTACATCATTCAACATCATAGCACTTTAATCCCTCATCAACACATTTTTGAGTAAGTTTCTCATTTAACTGATTTTTATTTTTGATTAATGTATTAGCTCAAATAAGTTAGTTTTATAGTTCAAATAGGTTAATGTTCAGGTTTAGAAACTCTGTTTATATGATTTGGATCAGTTTGAATGTATTTGAATGAGCTAGGGCAGATGATGTTAGTAAAATCAAATGTAAGTATTATGTTTTATTGTATCCACAGAGATTGATGCGATATCAAAACTGTTCAACAATTTTCATAGTTCTAAGCAGAAAGTTTCAAGATGTTTGTTTGAAATTACGAAAAGTAAAAATGCGTAAATAACGAAAGATAAATTCAGAGGAATAGATTTGTTGGGAATTGGTTTTCATCCACCGATTCAATATGCAAATCTCGGATCAGTTATACACAATTTAAGCATATTTCATTATCATCACGTATTGCTCATAATCAAAGTTTATGTCTAAACATTGTTGAGATTTCTACCTTATGGTTCAATCGACGATTTTTCAGCCTATTAAACAATACAGTAGCATTCAGATTCAATACTTTAGAGTGAATATTTAACCTAAATCTATGTCTAGCATTTAGAGTTTAATAGATGTTATCTTGAATCAAGATTAAAATTGCATTTGTCAATATTAATTCAATCCATGAAATAACCGGTAAGACAAAGAGAACAACGATAATGATTCAAACATAAATGGCATATAACACAATGATCAAAGAAAATACATACTGCTTCGGTGAACTACGACCAATCCCAACAAGAGAGAGATTTAGCTACTCATGGTAGCTTGATGAACAATGGAAGAATTGAGTTGAAACGACATCAACGATGATTTCCTGACTCTTGATTTGTATCCAGCTCCTTCTACCTAAAACCTCCTCTATTCCTACTTCAATTACACGAATGTATTGTATTACAAGAGTAAAAACTAGAATTATGATTCTGAACTGTGTTTCTGCTCTATTTATAGCAGTTCTGGCCGCCTGAGTTCGCTACGCGAACTTTTGCTTCATGGTTAAGTTTTTAAGTTTGAACTGCCTTCAGCAAACCTCCAAAGTTTGCTACGCGAAGTGAGGTTCGCTTAGCAAACTACCTTTCTTTAGCCTTAAGTCCTTAAAAAGATCTTTTAGAAATCATCTCCAACCTCTTAAACACATCATTTATAACTCCCTTAGTCAACAAATCAGGAACTTGGTTTTCACTTCTATAATATCCCAATCTTAGTTTGCCTTCACTAACAAGCTCCCTCTAGTAGAGAAACATCATCTCAATGTGCTTGCTCCTTCCATGTGCAATTGTATTCTTAGTAAGATTAATAGCTGAAACATTATCAACCAAGGGTGTGACAGCCTCAACCTAATTGTTGCCCAACTATTTCAATAGATTTGTTCGCCACCTGGCTTGACCCACACATAATGAAGCGGCAATATACTCGGTCTTACAAGACGATAGTGTAACAATTTGTTCCTTCTTCGAACAACATGAGTTTGGTGTTCCACCGAACATAAAGATATATCCAGCTGTAAATTTTCAATCATCTTTATCTCCGCACCAATTAAAATCGGTAGAACCTAGCAAATTGCATTTTCTGTCTGTTTCCGCTACGGGAAAGAGAATTCCGCTGCTAATAGACCCTTTAATAGTTAATAACAAATATTATAATCATAAAATGCAGTGTAAAAAAACTTTTCAATAAAACAAAAAATAAAAAGCATATATATGTTTTAATATAATTATTTTAAAACAATTGAATGACAAAAATAATAATTGATAAAAAAACTAAAATCTGTCATTTATTGTGGAAGTTTCAAATCTCCACAAAATAATTTAAAAAATAAATCATGGGTATGGGAGCAGCTCCTAACAATACATTTAGAAATAAAGGAGTTTAAAACAATATGACAACATCTAAAGCATATATTATGATGAAAGAAGGAAAGATTCTTGATCAAGTGGTTGGCATCTTGGGTTTATCAAATTTGAGTTTTGTTTCTTATATTTCAATTTCAGTATTCCATTAATAACAAAATTCTGCAAATTTATTTCTCATACTTATTTTAAAAATATAATACATTTTGATAACAATGTTTAATGCCTGAATTATTAGTCAAATATTTTATATAATTAATTGTTTCTTTTATAATTTCAGCCAGTCGATGTTGTAAGTGAGCCTAACTCACCGTTGATTGCAAGAGGATCTTATGGTGGCAGTAACGTTTGATCCGTGTTTTATCAAAGAGATTGAATAAGACCCATACTTTTTCTATGTTTTCCTTATGTTGACTCTTTAGATAGAAACCAATGTTAAATTATTTTGAATTTTTGTTGGATTAGATGAAAAATTATGTTAGACTATTTTGATTTGTGTTGGATTAGATAAAAATTATGTTAGGCTATTTTGAATTTTTGTTGAAGTGTCACATTTAATATAACATTGAATACTTTGATTAAAAAATAACTATTTAATGAAGCTAATAAAACAATATATGCATAACAGATAAATATTCATTATTAATAAGAACTAACCGTCTACCCGTGCGATGCACAGATACTTTTTAGTAAATTAAATTATTGTTAACATAAAAATTTTAATTTAAAAATGATTTAAAATATATTAAAATATTATATTTTATTCTATTAACCACATGAATAAGAATTTATTACCATACAATACATAATAATAATAATAATAATAATAATAATAATAATAATAATAATAATAATAAATAAGAAAAAAAAGGAATTGGATAGAACTAAAATGATAATAATAAGCACTATAATTATAAAACAAAAAAATATTATTAAATCAAATATTACTCACCCTTTTCTTTGTTTTGGGAGTTGAGGCTTTCCGTCTTGTATTGTCGACTTTTTAGCCTCTCATTTTAATAGAAATCTTGCCTATTAAAAAAATAAAAAACTTACATAATAATTATCCTTCAAATATCAATAACATAAATACAAAAAAGAATTTAAAATTTTGAATTTAATCCAACTCAGATAAAAAAAAAAAGAACACAACTCAAATAAACAATGTAATTAAAAATAATTATATGATGCTGCAAAATGTAAACCTACAAAAACAAAAACTATTGTATGATGCTGCAAAATGTAAACCTACAAAAACAAAAACTATTGTATGATGCTGCAAAATGTAAACCTACAAAAACAAACATAATCATAATTAGAAATATCAATAATAATAAAAGTAATACCAAAATATATTGTATGATGCTGCAAAATTGAAACCTACAAAACAAATATAATCATAACTAGATTAATGGCCTGTGCGTTGCACGGGTTTGGTTATTTTTATCTTAATAATTTATATATATAAATTATAACATATGCTTAAACGTGCTTTAAAATTAAAAAAAATATAAATAAAACTCTACAAATATGAGAACTCTAATAACTAATATATATATATATATATATATATATATATATATATATATATATATATATATATTATATATATATATATATATATATATAATTTTAATTATGTTCTTTAAATTTAAAAAATTGTCATATTTATGTTAATAATGCAATATTATAAAAAATATTATATTAAATTATTTGTAGATAATATTTTTGATTAATCATTAAATTCATAATACATATAAGTGTAGATCAATCTAAATTTCAATTATTCTTTTCGTGTTTAGTCTATAATTATAAAATGTAAGAAATTTTGTTATTCTATATTTTTTTTAAGCTGAAAATATTATAAAATAAAAAGGAAAACAAGAAAAACAAGGGGGACCAAGCCAAGACCCCTTAAGAGCAAATTCTAAGTATAGGGGTACCTTCCTTGTCTAACAAGTAATCCTTAACAAGGACGGAATGAACAAAAGGGAACCAATAAAAACTTCCTAATGACAAGCCTAAATTCGCAAGGAAGTCAGCACAAAAATTGACTTCTCTAAAAGCATGAGAGATCATAAACTCGATCGAGCGAGTATATTCAATACACCAAAGCCAACGAGATCTAATCTTCCAAGGAACAATATAAAAATTAGAAAAAGCTTGCACTACCGTCTTGCAATCAGTCTCCATCCAAAGTTTATCATAGCCCAAATCTTTTGCTTTCTCAAGAGCCACCATTACTGCCCATAACTCAGCCAAGAGAGCACCCCTTCCTCCATGAAGTCACAAAAGCTACCCAAATGCATAGCAAGATGATTGCAGAAAATGCCCCCACACGCGATCAAGGGAGGAGATCCTCTAGCTAAGCCATCAACGTTCACTTTAATCCAGCTAAGAGGAGGAGGATTCCACAAAACCTCAAGAAGAAGCATTGGATTTCTAGGCAATATGTTAACATCAAAGCTTTTGAGAATGGAGAAACTGTTAATGTTATTACTTGAACAGTTTGTAGTGTTGTTCCCAACCATCTTTGCCCGAGAGATGATGCTACTAATACAAGTTTTCCAATGAATCAATTTTCCTCCAAACAACCTTTGATTTCTAGCACGCCAAACATGGTAAAAGACACTGCAGATACATGAAATAGCCACATCCTTAGCCTGTTGAGACCACGAAGTATTAATCAAGTTGGAACAATCTTGAAGACAATTAACATGACCAGCAAATTGCAGTATTTGCAAAAGCCAATTCCAAATGTTAGAAACAAACTGGCAGTGGAAAAAAACATGAGATGTTGTTTCATAACATTTACGACATAACACACACATAGAGGGAATTTGAAAACCTCTAACCATCAAATGCTCATCAGTAGACATTTTTTCATGAGTAATTCTCCAGATGAGCATAGAGTGAGAAGGAGGAACATTTTTGTTATTCAATGTGATGTCCAAAAAAAGTTTTAAATCATATATTCTCTAGATTTTTTATTTTATTTTGGTATACCATATTATATCTTACCCTATTGTTTATTATAGCATAAAGCCAAAATGTATAGTATAAATATGTAAAATTCCTTTATCAAGTACGTATTTATATATACAATAATGGTTTTTATTAATTATAATTTATTATTAATTATTATTATTGTAAGTTGAGTGCTGAAGTAGTTATTAAATATGAAAAAATATATTTTAAAAATTGATGCATTAAAGAATAAAAATTATTATTTGTATAAAATGAATTATCTACTTTAAGATTATCTAGTTTATTGCAAAAATTGATTAACTAAACTATATTTAAAATTTATTTTAATAAAATCTACTATTTCTTTTTCTTTCTTTCACCAATTAAATAAAACGTATAGATTATTTTGTTATAGTTTAATATTTTTAAGAATAGAATAATTTTATTCTTTTTCAATGACTAAATTAAGTTTCACATTTTTCTTTAAGATATTTAAATATTTTTTCACATTAAAAATTAAAAACCTAAATTTGTAAGTCATTTGAAAATTTGATACAATTTATCCATTAACTTCAATCTTAGCTAAGGATAAAATATAAGTTAAAAAATTTTAATACGGACTATTATAATAATAATGAATTTTTTTTAAAATAATTGATACAAAGATTAAGTTGAGTCAATGGCATATAACATAAATAAAGGATCATTAGCCTACAACATAAATCAAAAGATAATTAAAACATTAGTGAGAATTAAAAAGTAATAAAAATATCAATATAAAAGGAAAAAAATATCTCATTTCCATGTAGGTTGGACTTTGGAGTGGTAGATAAGACATATTTATATTGAATAATTTTTTTTGTATTAATTGACAAAATTGAAAGGGTTAATAAATTTTGTCATTATAAAAAAACATCACAAACTAAACTATACACCATAAAAATATTTAACAGGGTACCATTTTATTATCAATTTAAGTTATTATAGGAATTTAACATAATATTTTTATGCAGAATTTTAATTTTGTCATCATTATAATAATATATGTTTATTGTTCAATATCTATACGTATTTTTAATTTGAATACATCTTTTTATTTTTTTGTTATAGAAACAAAAAATAACAAAAAAGTTATTTGAGATTTTTAATAAAATATACATCATGTAGAGTGTAAGAGTAAATGAAAGTATATCCAAAATATTTTAATTAAAGTTTAGAGATTTTATTAAAACAGAATAATGAATTTTTTTATTATAAACAAAAATTGTGAAACTCATGTAGAAATATTTTTTATTTTATTTTTGTGTTTTATTTAAATTTTGTTTAACAGTAATTGTAAACGCATTTTTGTATTGTTTTTAATATTTATATATTATAATGAATATAGTGTATTAACTAACTTCAATCTTAGCAAATAAACATATTTTTAATTGAATTATATAAATATTAAATTCTATTAATTTTATTTTCAAACGACCAATTTATTTAATTTTTTCAAACCATATCAAGCTAAGTATTCTACATTTTTGTAAACTGACTACTTCTCGAAAAGGCTTACCTTATTTTTGAATAAAAATCATTTCCGTTAAAATCAATATAAAAACTAAAAAAAATGAAAATTCTAATATAATGTCACATCAACATTAGGGTTAAAGTTGTGTCTAGGGTTGTCATCATGACAACCTTAAATTTATATTAAGTAGATTTTTAAATACTATACAATTTTAATATTTTTTCTTTTTTAGATTTGAAAAAGTAAAAATAACTATAATCAAAAAAAAAAACTTTACTATTATAGGCTTCAACTACTAAGAAAACTACACGAACTAAATAAAATCTTAAGTATGAATTGTATCATCATTTGATTAATAAAAGTTATTAAAAAAATTCTTTTACTTTCATTTTTTTTAGTCAAAATTAAAAATTGAACTTGATATAACAATTGGTTGTTAACATGTGAATAGTAAGATAAAAAAGAAATATTATGTGAAATTAACTTCAATCTTACCTGAGATGATATAGCAAATTTGGCATTCTATCATACTTTCTTTCCATATCATTCTATTATGGAACGTTTATTATTCTCACCTCTAATACTATATTAAATCTTATAACTTAACTAATTTGTTTTACATGATTATTATTCTTATGATTATCATTATTTTTTACATGCTTATCATTATCATTTTTTTACATGATTATTAGTTTTATAACTTCAATTAATATTACTTGATCTAAATACTATGAAAATTTTGTAACAAAAAAAAACATTTTTTTTTTGAAAAATATAAATCACAATATAAATTTTTTAAAATAAGCTTATATTTTTTTTTCAATCATTTTAATTTTATTTAAGTTAAACATTACATACTCATTTGAAATTAACAATAGTAAATAAGAAATAATACAAACTTATTAGATAATTATTTTGACAATCACTAAAACTATATTATATTTTTCTATAATACAATTACAACACTATATATGAAGGTTGATTATTATTAATATATTTTTTTAAATGCTTGTATTTTAATTAAGATATATTTGTTTTTTACATTAATTGTATATAATTATAATTGATTTTTTTATTATTTTAATTGTATATTTATAAATATTACATTGAAATAAAATAAAAATAGTGAAATTTTATTAGTTTATTTAAGGATAAAGGTTTTTAGTGAGTGATGAAGTAGTTATGGAATAGAAAAAGTTGAAGAAATATCTCAATTTTTTTAAAATCTTGGTATTCGGCCTTGGGAATTTAACTATAATTAATATTTTGATGACTTAGAAATCAAAAGATCACTATTAATAATATATAAAAATAATAATATTGTTAATAATAATTTTTTTCTACTATTATATTATTAATTAGAATTTATGTTATTTATGAAACATATAAATATTATTATTATTTGATCGATTTAAAATATTATTTTAATATATATATATATATATATATATATATATATATATATATATATATATATAGAAATAAAAATAATGTTAATAATATTTTTTCTACTATTATATTATTAATTGAAATTTTATATGATTGAAATTTTATATTATTCATTAAATATATAAATTTTATATGGTACATAAGATAAAGAATTAGAAATATGGTTGGTGTTAGAGTAGTTAATACGATGATATGTGTCTAGAGTTTGTTTTAGAAATGTTATTAGGATGACATGTGTCTAGGGTTGTCATCATGACAATCTTAAATTTATATTAACTAGATTAGAAAGAAAAATAGTTAAGGATATACTTGAAAGTTAAGAATAAAAAACAAAAATCAAATTATTTAGAAAGAGAGAAAAGAGAATGAAATAATTCATTTGTAATCTTTTTTAATCGATTTTTACAATCCTCTTTAATATTAGACAGAATATCAGTTAGCTGAGAAACAAATTGTTATAATAGAGATATAAGTTGTAAATTGTTATTCATCAGTGAGTTTGAGAATTAAATTGTTATAATAAAAAATAAAAGATGAGAATCAAATTGTTCTAATGGAAAATAAATTAGTTTTTATAAAGAATTGTCAAGTTATGGGGTGAATGGAATTGATTTCACAATTACTCCCTCTGTTTCTTTTTAAGTGTCATTTTAGCAAAAAAACTCTTCAACCAAAATAGTGGATTATTAAAGTTGTTTTTTCTATTACCCTCATTTATTTTCTCTTTTCAAATAAATTCAATAACCACTCTATTTTTTTAATGACTAATTAAGGAATTTATTAAGAAAGTAATAATTAGGAATAAGTGCGAGTAATGGGGTGAATGGAATTGATTTCACAATTACTCCCTCTGTTTCTTTTTAAGTGTCATTTTAGCAAAAAAACTCTTCAACCAAAATAGTGGATTATTAAAGTTGTTTTTTCTATTACCCTCATTTATTTTCTCTTTTCAAATAAATTCAATAACCACTCTATTTTTTTAATGACTAATTAAGGAATTTATTAAGAAAGTAAGGATATAATTGACAAATTATAACATTAAACTATAAAACGACACTTAAATAGAAACAAAAAATTCCTCTAAAACGACACTTAAAAAGAAACGGATGGAGTATTATTTAGTTGGTGGTTTCAAACAGGGTTTAGTTATATGTGGTGGGTGTGGGGCTGTGGGGAGGAATTTAAAAATTAATTTATTCTTAATTATTTGGTGGAGGTGGTTGGTAGATATTTTAAAAGTTTCTCAACCCACCCCATGGTTATCTTACACACCACACAAAATTTTAATTTTGCCCCCAGCTTCCGTAGATCCACATCCAGAAGCACCCCATATTTTGAATTTTTTTGATTCCTTCCGTAAATGCATCTACGGAAAGGTAATAAACTAGTGTATATGAGAAAAAAATACACATTAAAATATGTTAAGGGAAGCATCCGTAGATGCATCTGCGAAATAACTTAGTGACACATTGTTCCGTAGATGCATCTACGGAAGGGTCTAATATAGTTTGAACCAGCATGATCACTCCCCCATTGTTTCATTTCTCCAAACTCATCATAATCCAGACCCTAAAAACCCTACATCATCAATACCTTATTTCACTCCAACACTCAAACTTTTTGGTGCAACAAATCAAAGGGAGCAAGAAAAGTCTGAATTTCATGTAAATAATCACTTTCAACCACTACATTGTTCACATTGTCAATGAACTTTTCTGCAAAAAAGTTACGTCGCTTCCGTAGATCCATCTACAGAACGTGTTGAAGATGAACACTTCCGTAGATGCATCTACGGAATAGTCCCAACAGTTTTTTTCTAGCATTTTGTAATTCTGTGTGATTTTGACAAAATAGGTATGGTGCACCCCGATAATATTCAAGAGAATTAGCTACTTTAGTCGATGTAGCTACGAGTATGATGGGGTAGTCGCAAATATGGTAGATGTCGGAGGTAACTTTCGTAGCAAGTAAGACTTTGATGATCGTGAAAGCATGCTAACATGGATTCGTAGGAATGCAACTAATATTGGTTTTAGTGTGGTGATAAGAAGATCGGATAATGGTACGGCAAGAAGAAACCCGTTTGTAACAATATTATGCGAAAGAAACGGGAAATACCATCCTCCTCTAAATAATTTTAAAATAGACGACACATGGACTAGAAAATGCGAGTGTCCATTTAAAATCCATTGTTACATGTTGGCTAGCACGGAGTGGAGATGCTCTTTTGTTTGTGGTTTGCATAACCATGATTTGTGCGCAAAATTACAAGGCCATCTGGTGGCATGTCGGCTCAATCCGGTTGAGAAGGAATCTATTAAAGACATGCCCTTGAATTTTGTTCAACCGAAAAATATACTTGCGACGTTGAAAAGTAAGGAACCCAACAACATTTCAAATATAAGGCAAGTGTATAATCAACGGTACCACAATAAAAAGGCTAGTAGGGGAGATAGGAGCGATATGTAACATTTGTTGAAAATGTTGGATGATAACAAATACGTGGTGCGGTACAGATATTACAATGACGAGGTTACAGTCCAAGATGTTTTATGGACTCATCCGGATTCCATAAAGTTGTTCATCACTTTATCGACTATGCTCCTTCTCGATTCTACCTACAAGACCAACAAGTATTGACTCCCATTATTCGATATGGTCGGTGTTACATCCACCGAGAAGACATTCGCCGTTGGTTTTGCTTTTTTGGAGTGTGAAAAAGAGGGTAATTTTAGGTGGGCCTTGGAGGTGTGTCTCTCACTTTTGAAAAAACAATTTGAGATGCCTAATGCGATTGTTGTAACACCCTTCTAAACCCCGCGGAAATTAATGAAATAATTCAGAGTAAAACATGAAAACAAGGGTGCCACAATTCAATTTAAAACAAATTATCATAAATCAATTGTCATGCTTCACTTAGGGGAAAATCATCCATTTAACAAAATCATGTTTCTATACAGCGGAACATTAATCAACAGATAAGCATAACATCACCTATGCAATATCTCACAAAATTACTCCAATAAAAACAAAATAGAGTATCATCATAAACTCTAAACTAACGTTCCCCCAGTGTTACAATATCAGAGCATGACACCGACACCATACTTAAACAAACTGGCCTATGAGCTATCCTCACCAGAGCCAAAAGCCGCTACTCGCCAATCTGAAATCATCAAAGTAAGGGTGAGTCTCATTCTCAATTAATCAATGTTATGCATTCATAAGCAACAAAACATCATAATATATCATTCACCCAATTTGTCATATATTCAGGTTCACATCTATTATTCATCAGTTCACACAATAATAGAATACATTACCAAAAGACAACACCATAACAATTACACCGTCATCAAATATTATAACATTGGACAATCTTCCATTCATGTTATAATTATACACAACAACCTAATGCAAATGCAACTATATGCATGTGGTACCAAACATGGGATAACCCATCTCACCGATCCACCACCATAAAGATTCGGCTACTTCTCTCACCAATTCCACACAATGGGAATTAGCTACCGCTGTCCCACCACCATAAGGGATACAGCCCACAACATGATTATGAAATGCATGTATCAACCATAACATGCTCACCATCAACATTAAACAACCAATGTCATAATCATCAACCACCACGATAATCAATAGCCACACACAGTTATGCTATTTCTCAACTTTAAATAAATACATATTTTACATCAACAATATATGTATATCAATTATCAGTTACAACCATGACATCATAACAGATAAAACATTCACCACACAGTGCAACAACAATAGCACCCCTCACAATCGTGTACCAAGTACAACAAATCAACCCAACAATAACAGAGCATTTACATCATCATTCATCAAAACACATGATAACCATATTTACCATGAACAACATCCATTTTGCATAACAAGCAGAAGCAATCACATTATAACAACACCCATCATTACACATATTCAATTATGCAAACAACAAACCATTGCACCTCATCAACTACGCAAAACAAGAATAAACCGCATTTGAAGAAAACGATACTTTTCAAAATAAAATCAAGTTATTGTTGTTATATTTATTTTATATGGTAGAACATTCAATTTAAGGAACAACGTCCAAAACGGCGTCTAAAACGGACTTACGGTTTGAAAGTTACACATTTTTACATTTTTCAAAGAAAACAATTATCACTACAGCACGCGGCGCCCACCGGGTTCGCGGCGCGAAACGAGAAAAACTTACGCCTTCGCGGCGCCAACACATGGACGCGGCGCGACCTGAGCGTGTTCACAACTTCCTGGTTTTCTGCCCAACGGTTCGCGGCGCAAACAGTGGTTCGCGGCGCGACCTGGCGATTTTGCAGAATTACGGGTCTGCATTCAGACTCTGCGATTTCACATCCTTTTCACCCAAAAACGATTCCATACATCGCATACAAGCATATAATCATCGAATTTCTCATCACACATCATTATACATCAAAACAACACATCAATAACCAACAATCTATACAAATTCATCAATTATCCCAAATCATAACATACCTAACAATATCAAATCCCAATATACCAAATCGAATCGAATCATACGTTAATCCATCTCATTACCCATAATCACATAATAGAAATTAACCGGAAGAGTCCCCCCTTACCTTAGCCAAGAGTTCTTGATTGGTCTCTCCCTCCATTGCTCCTCTTTCACGTTCTTCGTGTTCCAAACTCTTTTCACATTCCTTTCTCTTATTCTCCATGCCTTATTATTTTATAAAATAACCTTTTAATTAGAATAGGGCCTTTACTAACATAACACCCCCTCATTCCTTAACATCACACATGGCCCAACAACATAACCATCCTTTCCCAATTAATATCCCTCAAACCACCAATAATTCTAATTATTAATTAAATTTCCATTTAAATTAAAAATTAAAATATACGGGTGTTACAACTCTCCCCCACTAAAAGAGTTTTCGTCCTCGAAAACATACCTCAAGTAACCAGCTCGTATAAGAGTCCTCCACCTGACTCTCCAGCTCCCAATTAACGTTACCATCGGTCAATCCTCAAAATCCATCTGACATAACCAACAGGAAACATGTTTCATACATTCAAATCCCAGTTCTTGCGTCGCATTTGACCATCCAAAAGTATACCACTCGCTTTAGCTCCAAAAAGGTTAACAACAACAAAACATTGAGGTACAACCTATACAATACGCTCAACAACTGAGTAATACAATTACACAATCCATAGTATGATCACACTTGATCAACAATGCAGTAATGCATTCCATCTACCAAATATACCAACCTTAGACACACTCTTTCATCTGAGCGATAAGGTAATACTTACACTTTTCACCAACCGCTTCCTTCAAGAAATTCAATACTCATATTCCTATACCATTGAATTCCAATTATCTGACTCCTCTTAAATCACACCAGTAATTATCCAACACTTTACATTCCGCTTTTTCCGCACTACTCTGATTACTCATCACAATCATCTATACCAATTAGATTTCTGAG
This sequence comes from Vicia villosa, assembly GCF_029867415.1. Taxonomy (NCBI): domain Eukaryota; kingdom Viridiplantae; phylum Streptophyta; class Magnoliopsida; order Fabales; family Fabaceae; genus Vicia; species Vicia villosa. The sequence goes on along the minus strand of NW_026705156.1, from coordinate 878,454 downwards.
TTTTACCCGATTCCAACTCTCTTTACTCATTCGTTTCAAAATCATTCTTTACCATCCATGGTATTATTTACCACTTAGAATTACTTATATTCATTCAACAACAATTCCTGAGTTACTACATCTATTAAGACATTCCAACCATCGGAACAAGTACACACAAGTAGTTATAATCACACTCATCAGCCTGGATATACCATTGCTTACATAATAGCTCAAACTGAATCTCACTCTTCTTTAAGAATTAAATCAACTTCGTCCTTCATAGAGTATAATTCCTCATTATATCTGGAATCCACAATATCACCTTAACACGAAACAAAATTATTATAACATCATATAGTATCAACTCGTCATCTCAACTTTGCCAAATACATACCCGTTAACTACGTACAACCATAATAACATGTTCGTCATCTCGAAAATTATTCAAAAGAGTTCTAATTCTTCGATACGACATCATTACCTCCACTAGATTCTAAATCCAACATATAAATCAATACATATTCTCTATGTAGGCTTCCGACATATTAATTCCTTACTTCCCACGAGTAGTACTCATAACACTACTCCACATCACACTTTCGCTGCGCGACTCTGATTACCCGTCTTAAGTCATCATCCACCATGTTGCACTCTTTCATATTCACTTCTTCATAAGTTCACACAACATAGTGAGTGATTATTCTCACGGCTTAGTATTCATCACATCTTATACCATTAAGGTAACAAAACAAGTTCATCTCATTTATATGATTTCCGTCTACTACCAACAAGAGATTAAGGGTGATCAAGTCCTCAATTTGTCAATAGATAGTCGTCATCCATATTTAAGCATAAACTGTCGTTACTACATAACAGTGTCCTTTCCGAGTTTACACCCAACTCATTAACATCGTCGTAGTTCAATAATCCACTACGGTGTCTTTCTTCTAGAATATTCTTCCGAAGCTCAAAAACATCAGGAACACAATCCAATCACTAACCTCATTACATCGTTTTCGTCGATTCTGAATTCACCGCCTTTACCTTGGTAATTCAAAGCCAACTTATCGATCAACTCACATCATCTTGCTGACCTTCTCTAATCTCGTCAAGAATGCCATTAGTCATCTTTAGCATACCCAATCCAACACTATTAGGAGTGCCTTCACATACCAACTCAAGTCTCAAAATTTTCCAATCAAATCCAACTCACTCACCATTAGCACCGACATATTTAAAGACTTCCTACGCAACACAATAGCACAACATTCATAACTCGTGGTTTTAGTCCAAATTATATTACATCCTTCACGTCCAATTATCATCCCACTCGGAATCTCAACAAAGTCTCCCTCACGTCAACAATGTTAGAAATTCCCTACAATCCTTCTTTTATACTTATCGTTACCTTGCCATCACAAATACAATTCCAAGAGTTCTAAAGTTCATTCCATCTTTGCTACTAATTCAATCCTCACTAAAATCCATCGGTACTCCAATCATCTTTATGACCGAACATCTCATCGACTTATTCATCAACAACATGTTCTACTCCACGTCGTTTCAAACAATCGCGGTAGTAGGCATTCTTATTCAACAAGTTTCACGCTTCTATAACCGACTTCAGAACCTCTCCTCATAGGGTCACTCTACCGTATTTATAACTCTTCCATAAATTAGAACACAATCCCTCCTCCTCGTAGGTTCAAACGGCACTTTAATCCGACACTCGGAACCCAAGATATGAATTTTCCAATCATTGTCCAAAAATGCAACACTGACATCATGCAGCGACACTCTATACGATATATCCAAAATTCCTCAATTGGTAAATTCGATTCTTAAAATTACTTCTCAAAAAAACCTTCCAAGTATTCCTTCGATCCATTCAACACTGACACTGACATCCCGTGCAGTACCAATAAACAAGTCTAGTTATAAGAACAAGAGTAACCGTAACTTCGCCTCCTTTCAACGTCATCCTGTCACAATTAATTATGTTACAGCTGCTGCAACTATTTTTATAACAAAGTTCATCTCGTTAGCTTTCCGACGCTTCAAACGGAACTCAATTCGGATGTCCAGAACTCCAGTTATGAATTTTCGAAGTTCCGCAGCTATTCAGCAATTTTCCTGCGTTTTGCTTACGAAAATCTCTCTCCAAAACTCATTCTCTTCAACTCTATCACATTCCAAACAGCCCCTTATCATATCTCTTTAATTCCAAACATCATTATAACTTGAGCAACACTCCCCATCGCCGAAGTGCAATTTCTGGAACATTACTACATCAATCCCCTTCGCAAACTTGCAGCTGAACCTCTTCTGAGTCGTAAGGCTACTCAACTGACAGCTTCGCAGCACACCAGCAGAGCTGACACATCGCAACTTTCCAATTTCCTTCTCTTACAATAACTGTCAATTACCTCTAATCATCTTCCTTCAAGATGTTCCAACTCAATTCCCAGTGAAGTCTTAATTCCAAGTCACCTTCAATTCGGAAAACAACAAACTCCGACAACGCTCGCACGGTTGCCAACAACAGCCTACTGAATCAATCTTCTTCAACTGAAACATAACCGAGAAGCGAAGCTTCTCCCCCACTTGTTTCAATCCAACACCTGCAACAAACAACCAAGTACCGACAGTGATTCACTCACATGTCGCGTACCAAGGAATAATATGCCGACAGTATTCAACCGTCGTGCAACTCAACTGACTCGACAATTGGCCGGACGGACCGACCTGCTCTGATACCACTATTGTAACACCCTTCTAAACCCCGCGGAAATTAATGAAATAATTCAGAGTAAAACATGAAAACAAGGGTGCCACAATTCAATTTAAAACAAATTATCATAAATCAATTGTCATGCTTCACTTAGGGGAAAATCATCCATTTAACAAAATCATGTTTCTATACAGCGGAACATTAATCAACAGATAAGCATAACATCACCTATGCAATATCTCACAAAATTACTCCAATAAAAACAAAATAGAGTATCATCATAAACTCTAAACTAACGTTCCCCCAGTGTTACAATATCAGAGCATGACACCGACACCATACTTAAACAAACTGGCCTATGAGCTATCCTCACCAGAGCCAAAAGCCGCTACTCGCCAATCTGAAATCATCAAAGTAAGGGTGAGTCTCATTCTCAATTAATCAATGTTATGCATTCATAAGCAACAAAACATCATAATATATCATTCACCCAATTTGTCATATATTCAGGTTCACATCTATTATTCATCAGTTCACACAATAATAGAATACATTACCAAAAGACAACACCATAACAATTACACCGTCATCAAATATTATAACATTGGACAATCTTCCATTCATGTTATAATTATACACAACAACCTAATGCAAATGCAACTATATGCATGTGGTACCAAACATGGGATAACCCATCTCACCGATCCACCACCATAAAGATTCGGCTACTTCTCTCACCAA